>NC_056735.1:1737154900-1737362400 GCF_019279795.1 Protopterus annectens | reverse complement strand
AAGACATAAAAGTACTTAGCGCTTTCACCCTGAATCACTTCTGGGCATCTTCAGAGTACTAATAAATTATACAGCCTACTTCAAATATATAGGTGTGTTGCTAATTACACAACGCCTACCATTAGTTGATTCATAAATTAATAATGTTTTTAAAGACATATATATATATATATATATATATATATATATATATATATATATATATAATTAAACTTATTATAACTTGGCTTGGTTTTACTGGTTTACGCAATTCGTGGTTACTTGAAGCATTAAAAGTGGGACTGCATCTCTGCTATGAAAAGGTACTGGTCCATACATCAGAGAATGAGACAGTACAGTTGTGTTAAATCTTACCATAAGAGAAGATGTCCCCCTCTTCACTATTGCACTATTCTTTACAATAAGGATTTCCTGCCAAGGGCAGCCCAACGTCTGGCCAGTATACCAAAGCATTTTGGTTGCAAAGGGTATGTCGTACATCACACACATGCTCTCCATGCACAGTATAGAGTATAAAGGTGACATCCGGACATACCATCCCCAGAACTGAAAAAGCCACAGAAGGAACGACAGTCCACGGATATAAACAGGTAAACATGTCCAGAAGGAAAAAGGACCGGGGGAGGAGGGAGGGAGCATGTGACTACTGCAACAGTAAAGAGAAGGACATCTACTGTTATGGTAAGATTTTACACAACTGTACTGTGTCCTTCCATATCACTGTTGCAGTATTCTTTAAACAGGGAGAGTACTGAAGCTCAGGAAAGAATATTGGGAGGAGGAAGGGCCAGCAGAGCCCTCTTGGAAGCCACGGAGAATGGTCACGGCAAAGCCAGCTCTGGATCTAGAAATTGCATCCAACTTATAGTGTTTAGTAAAGGTATACACAAAATTCCAGGTTGCTGCCTCAAAACAGAATTAATATCCAAACCCTTGAAAAAAAGCACCAGGAAAAGTCACAGATCTAGTGGAATGTGCCTTAACAGAAGAAGGAATGCTCTTCCCATGAAAAGAATAGAAAAAAGAAATAGGTTCATAGATTAGTACTAGGCTAACTGCCCTTGTTGGTCATTTTAAGCCTAGCAAATTACCTCATGTGAGAATCAAATCTTGCATCTTGTGTCTATAAAGTAAACACCTTAATCATTATGCCAACCTCCCACCTAGAACTTGTTCATATATGATTACATTTAACACATTCTGAATTTAGCAGCATGAACTAGTGTACATAAACTGGTTAGTCATGGCTTTGCCATGGTCATTATCCGTGGCTTCCAAGAGGACTCTGCTGGCCCTTCCTCCTCCCAATCTTCTTTTCTGAGCTTTGGTACTCTACCTATTGTAAAACACTACAACAGTGATATGGAAGGACTTAGCACAGTTGTGTAAAATCTAACCATACCAGTACCCTACTGGTGGACAATGTCCCAACCCCCAAGTGGTCTTTAAGTCTAGCCATGCTTCCCAAAGGTGGGAATCAAACCCAAGACCTTGGGTCTTTAAGGTAAGCACCTTGACCATTATTATACAAAAACGGAGGAACAGACTGCAGGACGGTACCACAGAACTTTAATGTGTTAAGCGCTTTTCGTTTGTTAAAATGACAAACTTCTCCAGACATATAGTAACCACATGAAACGGTCTTTAAATAAGGTGATTCATTAATCAATAATTCAAACAGCTCATTTAAAGAGATAAATACACTACCTACAAGCACTTCTCTTTCAATTAGTATGTCTGAAGAAGTTTGTCATTTTAACAAACGAAAAGCGCTTAACACATTAAAGTTCTGTGGTACCGTCCTGTTCCTCCGTTTTTGTATAATAGTTAGTTTGTCGCCACGTTGTTTACCTTGACCATTATATTAGTCTTCTTAAAGTAAATGGTTTTAGATATCCAAGAAGAAATGGTTTGCCTGTAAACAGTCAAACCTGAAGACCTAGGATAAAAACAAACAAACAAAAAATGAAAATATGACAAAAAGGCCAGTAAAAAATATAAAAATCACCAGCGTGCACTTTATTAACAATAAAGTCTCAAGTCTCCAGCATTTTGGCAAGAAATGCCTTCTAGGAGTACATCAGTAAGGAAAAAAACAGTGCCATTTTATACAAATATTAACTATCAATTATAAAACACAACTAATTAATACCTAAAATATTAAATACTGTATTTCTAGTATACTTAGAAAACAATTATATCAAAAGTTTCCATGAACATTCAGTATTAAGCCCACGAGGATTTAAAGTATTGTATTTTAAAATATAAATACTTTCTTTATATAACAGATGATGTTTATTCTTAAACTCAGAGTTGCTAACACCCCAATTAACTTGTTCTAGGATGCTGGCTTGCAGAGAGAGTCTGGGTTGTTGTGAAACAACTTAAAATGCTTGGCAACAGGACTAGCAAATTTTTCCATTTTTATGTCTCTAATGTGCTCATGCAGTCTCAGTTTAAAACTTCTCATAGTTTCACCTATATAAAAGAGACAGCAGGAGCATCTGAGAACAAAAATAACATTAGATGTTACACAAATAAAATGTCCTTTAGGACTAAAGGGAACACCATTGATATAACTAGAACAATTAACAACATATTTGCATGATGAGCATCTAGTACAACCACTAGTGCCCAGTTTACCTAAAGTGCTGCATAACTTATCCACTGGCTTAACAAATTTACTGTGTACAATGATATCCTGTATATTCCTACCTCTTGTGTACGAAAATATAGGAAATCTACATAATGTATCACAAAATACTTTAAATTTAAATAAAAATAACCAAAAATGCTTGATTATCTTAACTTCTTCATGAGAAAAAACATTGTAAGAAATAACTATGTACATTTGCCTGACTTCTAACTTTGTCTTGTCTAGTATTACTGCCAGTATACCTTCTGTAATGTTTCATAACAGAGGTACTGGCTGCTGACAACTTTTGTACCAATAAATTATTTTTTAGTTTAACCAATGCCTTCTGGATATCATTCATGAAATAACCCCTTCTCAAGAACATATTTACAGAAGTACGCATTTCCTAGTATAATTCCTTTTCACCAGTACATAGTCTGTAGACTCTCAGTACCTCTCCACTGGGTAAAGAATCCCACAGATGAGATGAATGGCAACTGGCTCTATGTAAGAAATGATTACTGTCGTCAAACTTTTGATGAATTTTAGTTTTCATTTTTTTCCCCCACTACACCTGTTAAATCAATATCCAGAAAACTTAGTTTGACCCTGCTGAAGTCCATCAAATTTTATTTGAAACCTGTTTACATCCAAATCTTTGACAAAGGCAGATAAATTAGTCATCCCACCCTTACACAGAAATACTGGGTCATCTATAATAGGAAACAACACAAGTTCTAAAAAAATTATGTCTATATAAATATTCCATCTCATAAAGGCCCATAAAAAGATTAGCATAGGCAGGTGCAAATGATGCACCCATGGCAGTGCCTATTTTCTGAGCATAAATATCTTCATAAAAACAAAAATAATTATTAGTAAGACAAAATTCTATCAGTTCTAATACATAGTTACTTAGTGGACTGTCGCCTAAGAAAAACTTAGCTTCTAAACCATGTTGATGTTTTATAGAAGTGTATAGATTTTAACGTCAACAGACACCCAATACATGTCTTCAGTCCACTCGATGACTTTCATTTTTATCTAAAAAGTAAACGAATCGTTTATAAATGATGGTAGCTTCATTACATAGGGTAATAAATAACTAAGCAGAAATACACCTATGTTTCGTAAAACGTAATTATGTAGCAGAGATAATGGGCTTTCCTGGGGGGTATTACATGCTTTTATGAAGCTTGGGTAAACAGTAAAAATATGCTATAGAATTATTTCATTATATAGCTTTTTATCCAAGTCTTGTTTAGAAAAATACCCAAGTCTATAACCTTTAAAAAGTAAATGCTGAAATTCTTTTTTGTGCATTTTGATAATCACTCACTGTCAAATTAACATATACTTCAGTATTACTAAGATGTTCCATGCACATTTCCATGTACTGATTAGTATGCATTACTACTAAACAATTCCCCTTGTCAGAGGGTTTAAAGACCAATTCATGTTGTTCCCCCATATTTTTAAGAATTTTCCATTCATCTTTTGACAAATTATAAAAAAAAAAAGAATTCCCTGTTTGCATAAATTCTTTACATGTATGTTCTAAAGAAAAGTTGACCATAGCTGAAAATTGTTGCAAAACCTCATGCAGAAAAGGTGGGACAAAATCACTGGAACATTTTACAGATGTAGTGTCAAGATAGCAGTAACCATTTAACTCATCTATATCAGAAGAACACGAATAAAAACTGTCATCTGTATCTGAAATGTCTTCAGTTGAAATTAAAGTATCATTAATGCCAGCATCTGAGTTATTTCTAGAAAAATAGTTAAGCAAATGTAATTTTCTACACATTCTATATACTTCACGTTTAAACATGTACGGTCCAGGCATCACAGTCAGTACAGATTTAAGACCCTTATTTAAAATATGAATTTGTATTTCACTCAATTCCACTTGTGACAAATTTATAACAACGTTATTCTCACCGTTTACACCAGAATCACAATACACAAATTCAGTTCCATCTAGTCCTTTTGTTATGCTGTTGATAAGCTCCTCTATTACTAAAAGGTTGTTGTTGGTGGTGAAAACCATCCCCGGTGTTTCTTTCCGAATCTGCTGTTCTCTTACCATTACGAAAATTATTGTTCAAATATTGAGGCTTTTGAGCTTGAGGCAAAGGTGGATATTGCTGGTCATCCATGTCCCAGTCTGTAGAGCCTCGAGGAGTGCCTGAAAAGATGATGTGAACTGCCTGCACCATTATAGCCCCTTTTGGCACTATTAACAAGCTGTTGACGTGGTTTGGTCTTGTTTGCTTTCCAAATGAAAGTCTTATTTTTATTGTAGTCCCTTGAATCTCTTTGTAGTTTTGTTTTTTTTCTTTTTCATGAGATCCTGTTCAAGATCAATCAGTTTGTCATTAATGAAAACTAACTGGGTTTGTAAGCAAGGGGGACTAATTCTGGCTGCCAAAGAATTACACAAAGTAGAAATTTCTTCCTTCAGCTTTCGCTGCAATAAAGTGTCCCGTTCTATAGAGATATTTACCCACTCAGTGGCACACCAATAGGTGGCTGCAATCCATCTATCTTGAAGCCATTTTTCTGCTTCATCTGTAACATCACAGGGTTTAGATGGATTTTTAAAGTCACACAGCCCCCTTGGTGTAATGTCAAGTTGAATAGAATATTGCAGGCTCAAAATGTTAAGATAAACTGCAGTTTCTTTCATCATAAGCTGTTCTAACTTGTAAATGATATCAGACACATCCGTGGAAAAAGAAACAGAGTGGTTCTTACCCACACAGTCAAAAGAATTGGCTATACGTTGTTTACGACCATCTTCAATAAGATGTTCCCAGTTGATTAAATTCTATTCACCTCTCAAACCAGTTCCTGAGGACGTCTCTCGGTTAGACAGCACATACTGGATCCATACTTTTTTCAGTAGCATCCATACTCTCATCTCTCAGAATCCTCGGTAGTTGGTTATTAGGATCACTGGCCATGTAGCAGCAACAAAAATACAAGAAAGTCCCAAAAGTATGAAAATACAACAAAAAGGCCAGTAAAAATGAAAACCACCAGCTTGCACTTTATTAACAAGAACGTCTTAAGTCTCTAGCGCTTCGGCAAGAAATGCCTTCTAGGAGTATATCAGTGAGGAAAAAGCAGTGCCATTTTATACAAACATTAACTACAAATTATAAAACACTTTAAATACTGTATTTCTATTATACTTAGAAAGCAATTATATTAAAAGTTGCCATGAACATTCAGTATTAAGACCACAAGGACTTAAAGTATTGTATTTTAAAATATACTTTCTTTATATAACAAATTATGTTTATTCTTAAACTCAGAGTTGCCAACACCCCAATTAACTTGTTCTAGGATGCTGGCTTGCTGTTGTGAAACAACTTAAAATGCATGGCAACAGGACTAGCAACTTTTTCCATTTTTATGTCTCTAATGTGTTCCTGCAGTCTCAATTTAAAACTTCTCTTAGTTTCACCTATATAAAAGAGACCGCAGGAGTATCTGAGAACATAAATAATATTAGATGTACACAAGTAAAATGTCCTTTAGGACTAAAGGGAACACCACTGATATAACTAAAAAAATTAACAACATACTTACGTGCTGAGCATCTAGTACAACCACTAGTGCCCAGTACACCTAACTGCATAACTTATCCACTGGCTTAACAAATTTACTGTGTACAATATCCTGTATATTCCTACCTCTTGTGTACGAAAATATAGTAAATCTACATAATGCATCACAAAATACTTTAAATTTAAATAAAAATGACCAAATATGCTTGATTATCTTAACTTGTTCATGAGAAAAAACATTGTAAGAAAACAATGTACATTTGCCTGACTTCTAACTTGTCTTGTCTAGTATTACTGCCAGTATACCTTCTGTAATGTTTCATAACAGAAGTACTGGCTGCTGACAAATTATTTTGTACCAATAAATTATTATTTTAAACAAACAAAAAAACTGATCAGATTTAGGAAAAGCTTTAGCCTTATCCAAATAATACTAGAACTGTCTGTGCAAATCCAAGGTGTGCAAAACCTTCTCATTAGCAGACTGTGGAGAAAGGAAAAAAGTGGGAAAATGAATAGACTGATTAAGAGACAACTCATTAACCACCTTGGGCATAAAAGGAGGAATCGAACAAAGGATCAACCTGGGCATAAAAAGAGGATTAGTATGAAGTGACAAACTGCCCTTATGGAAAACTAAAGGAGAAAGAACAGCCATAAGGGCTTGCAGTTCAGACACCTGTCTGGCAGAAGTAAGGGCCAAAAGAGCAGTCGTCCAAGAACAGTGCTGTAAGGAAGCTGAAGGAGCAAGTTCAAAAAGAACTAGAGTCAATTTTTCTAAAACAAAATTAAGTTCCCAGGAAGGATGGGTAGGCTTCCTGGAAGGTCTAATATGAAGGACACCTTCAAGAAACTGTTTGGCTTCAAATCTAAAGACTAAAGGGGAGTCAAAGGCAGACAAGCAGAGATAGCTGAGAAGTGGGCCTTAACAGAAGAATAGGCCAACCCAGCATTGAGCAATTCACACAAATAAGAGAGAACCAAAGGAACATCCACAGTAAGTGGATCCAGATTACGAGAAAGACACTAAACAGAAAACCTCTTCCATTTGAACAAGTAAGATTTCCTAGTAGTGGGTTTCCTAGCCTCCTGCAGGACCCGAAGCATGTCCTCAGAAAAAAAGGTATCTGTAAGGGATCAAAACCTTATCATCCACAATGTCAGTTAAACAGTGGACAGGTGGGGTTGGATGAGAAATCCCTTGTCTTTTGATAATAGGACCACCCTGTAAGGTAACTTGTGATGATTACCCTTGGCAAGATGCAGAAGAAGGGGGAACCAATGCTGTTTGGGCCAAAAGGGAGTCGCCAGCAAGACTGTGGGAGCATCCTGTTTTATTTTGAAAAGGACTTTCAGAATGAGAGGAAGGGAAGGAAAGACATAAGGAAACATCGCCTTCCAAGAAAAAGAGAGGGTGTCCACCTTCCAGGCCAGAGAGCATGGGACTCTGGCACAAAATAAAGGAAGTTGTCTGTTCAGAAGGGAGGCAAACAGATCTACTTGAGGAGTACCCTACTGGTGGACAATGTCCAGACACACATCCCTGTGAAGCATCCACTAGTGGGATAGTGTTAGGGACCTTCTCAGAGAATATGCCACTATGTTCTGATCTGAGGGAATGTAAACTGCTTGAAGGGAAAGCTGATGCGGGACAACTAGCACATAAACGTGAAGGGCTAACCTGCATAAGGGATAAGACCTTGTCCCCCTTGCTTGTTGACATACCACATCACTATGGTATTGCCTGGGAGAATCTTGAGAGGCCCTGAAAGAAAAACAGAATAAAAAGCCTGCAGAGCCAGCAGAAGAGCTCTCATCTCATCTGTTTGATATTGATATGGCCCTTCTTTTTTTTGAAGTGACTAAAGGCTCTGTACCTTCAGAGGCCCAAAGGAGACCCTGCATCCCATGTCCGAGGCACCCATAAAAAGTTCTGTAGAGGGACCTGGAGGATGAAAAGGAAGCCATGGGTTGAGGGACAACTGATGAATCCACCACTGAAGTTCCAGTTAGAGGCATGGAAGTAGAGGAACTAGAAGATCTAAAGAGAATGCTGATGCCAAACTAACTTTAGAAACCACTGAAGCTTTCTCACTTGGAGCTTGGCTAGAGGTAACATAGGAATGGTGGAAGCCATGTAACCCAGAGCCCTCATGTTACTGACGCTAGAGGAAGAAGGGATTCAAAGAAAGCAATGAGAGTTAAGGCCTTGGGAGGAGGCAGGGATGCCAGCATTGAAACAGTCTGGATGCTGCAACCCAGGAAAACATGATCCTGAGGAGTCAGGAATGACTTCTGGAAATGTACAGTAAACCCCAGGGTTTGCAATAAGAGAAATGTTAAAGTGTAGATGCTGAAGTAAGATCTCTTGAGAGGAGGCCTGAATATGCTGGTTGTGCAGATAGGGAAAGACTTGTATTCCTCCTTAGCCTGCAGAAGTCAATCACAGGAGTGAGGCATTTGGTGAAGACCCTTGGGGCAGTAGAGAGGCCAAAGGGCAAAGCAGGGAACTGATAATTTCAGAAAGCAACAGAAAAATGTAAAAAGTTCCTGAAAAGTTAAGGATATGAATGTGTAGATAAGCATTCTTGAGATTCAGGGAAACTAGAAAAGCCTGAAGCAGCAAATGACACAAGGTTTGAAGGGGATAGCATCCAGAAGGCAGAGACCTGCAAAATGCGTTTAGTTGAGAAAGATCCAGAATGGGTCTCCAAGTGACTTTTTTCCTGGGGACCAAGAACATTTTGGAATAAATCCCCTTCCCCCAAGAGGAGTTAGAACCTCTTGAATTGTTCCTTGAGCCAACAGGCCCTGAAGCACCTCTCGGAAAAAGGGCAATTGTTCTTGAGGAGGCTGAGGAATGCCCAAAAAGACGGAAGAGATTTCCAAACTGTGTACTAACCCTGGCAAATTATGGAAAGAACCCAGGAGTCTTTGGTGATTTTTACCAATATATATGCAGAGAGAGAGGAATGTGACTGATAAGAACAAGATAGTCATACAGTACCTGGTTTGTCAGGAAAAGGAGGCTTCTGAGTAGGACGAGTATGGGTAAGCCTTAGCAGGGGAAGCCCTGCTACCACCCTTTTTACTTTTGGGGGGAGGGTGAGACTATCTACAGGCAAAAGCAGGCTTATTAGAATAATTTCACTGAAACGTGGGCACAGGGGAAATATGTTTCAACTCCTGTAAGGCCTTGCCTTTTTTTCAGGGACTTAACTCTGCAGCAGCTGCACCAAACAAATGTTTATTATCCAGAGGAGCGCCCATCAGTTTAGCCCTGATATCACCAGATAAAGGCTGAAGTCTGAGCCAGGAATACCTCCTCAAAACAGATCTAAAAGCAGCAGTCCTACAGGAATCATCAACTCCACCATAGCTACAATAAATGGAATGGCGAGTTACTGGGGGGACATCCCTAGCAAAGGAAGAGCAGAGGCCTTCCTCTCAGAATCAGGGAGATTAGAAATAGCTTGACAGGCTTGAGAGAGAAGAGCCAAAACGTACTTAGTCATGTGTGTCTGATAGTTAACAGCCCCAAAGGGTAGGGAAGCAGAAGTAAACACCCTTCTTACCCAGTCTCTCCATGGTTCTGCTATCCTTATCAGATGGCAGCAGTTTGGAAGGCTTATCAGAGGCCACTGACACCACAGAGGGGTCAGCAGAGGGGCACTTGTATAGAAACTTGCAGTAATCAGGGACTTTATAAAACCTATCAGTTTTTTTTGGGAGCAGGGGTTTGAGAAGCAGTAGAAAAAGCACTCGGGGAACAGCAGAGGGCCTAGGAGACCCCTTCTGCAAAAGCTCATAGTACCTCATCCAAACATCAGACACTTGAACACAGTCCCATTTGAAAAATTCCATCATTTTGGAAACAGTATCACCAAACGAAATTTCCTCAAAAGGAGAGTAAGGACTAAGACTCATTTTTCTCAGAACCACAGTCAAGTAGCAAGGAATCTTGAAAGAATAAGTTAGGGACTCCAACAGAATCAACAGCCTCCTCCTCAGAAGAATCCCGTGGCCTAGGCCTCTTAAGAGTAGTATAAGATTGGGGGAAGCAGGAATAGAAACACCCTGTGGAGGCTTGAGAGCCATAAAGGCATTAAACAAGCCTGGAGTGACATTCTGTCATTCACTCTGAGGATCCTAGAGAGCAGGTGAAATATGTTTAGTTTTCTGCTTCTTTTTGAGTGAGACATCAACCTGAAAAAATGTTGGAGGCTGTGACCCCCTAATAGCACTCAGTAATGGTAGTTGGGACCTCTTTCCCAACTAAAATTTGTGGAAAACCTCTAGGCCTTTCACTAATGAGCAGCCGTGGTTCCCCCTGTACATCCAAGGCAGACGTTTGCAAAACCTCCATGGACATGCGTGGTGTCAGATCCATGTCGCTCTCTGAAGCAGTCACAGAAGAGGTATCTGAGAAAGAAACCAGACACTCCTTTGGGTTTTCACCAGCCTCAGAGATGTCTGGTGGAGGTGGTACAGCCGAAGAATCAGACCTAACTTTCTTGGCTTTTTTCTTTGTAGACAGCTGGCTCTCAGGCTGGGAAGATCTTTCCATGGTACCCTTAAGTCAACAATTTAAGTAATTGGTTCTCAAGATAAATCGCTAAGGAAGAAAGCAGACTCCTCAATGTCTTAGGGACAAAGGACTGAAATCTGAGATGATGTATGATCATGTGAAGCACCTAAACAGAACAGCCATTGCTTGTGATGATCTTTATGTGGAATCTGTCTCCTGCACTTGCATTTCCCCTTTCTGGTTGACATGAAACCCTTCTTCTTCTTTCAGCTTTTCCCGGATAGGGGTCGCCTGTCCGCTCATGATTGGCAGTGGAGTTTTACAGTGCCGAGTTGCCAGCCTGGCGCCCAACCTTCCAGAGAAGGCACACACTCACACCTAGGGCCAATGTAGAGAGTCCAAATCCACCTACAGCATGTCTTTCAGATGCGGGTGGAAACCGGAGTGTCTGGAGGAAACCCATGCAACCACAGGGAGGACATGTAGACTCCAGACAGAAGGCACCCCAGCCGAGGATCGAACCGGAGAACCTCATGCTGTGAGGTGACAACGCTAATCGCTGCACCACCGTGGCTGCCCCGGTTGACATGAAACCCAATGACCAGAATACAAGGTAAAAGTAAGGTAAATAAAATCAAAAACCCAATGGGGCACTAATCTGAAAGCCAGCAGAACCAGCAGACAAACAGGAGTTCAGACTATCAGCAAAGAAGTTCTGAGGATGGTATGCCTGGCACTAATCTGAAAGCCAGTAGAACCAGCAGACAAACAGGAGTTCAGACTATCAGCAAAGAAGTTCTGAGGATGGTATGCCTGGATGTCACCTTTATGCCCTATGCCATGTGTGGGGAGTATACCCTTTACAACCAAAATAATTTTCTATACTGGCCAAACATCAGTATGCTCTTAGCAGGGGGCCCCTATTGTAAAGAATACTGCAACAGTGATATGGAAGGACATATGATATCTGAGGTATTATCATCTTTCGCAAACTATGTAAATATGTGCACAAACAGGATGCTCGTGGCACAGTACTGTAAAACTCGAAACAAACTGTGAGACTGGAAGAGTTTTCTGTACAGAAAGAACTGTGACCATACATACAAAAACACTACTGGATGACAGACAGCCCTACAAATAGGTGAGAAAAAAACAAAGATACAAAAATTAACATGTGCAATGTAAGAGTGGGTGAGGAGTGGCAACAAGTGTGTGCGTGTGTATGTGTGCACGTGCATCATAGCTAAGTCAGGCAGAGTTTATCAAAATGTGACAGGCAAACAACAGTACAATTTGTTTTATATCACATAAGGCAGGGGGGCAGCAATGCTTAAGTGATTAAAGCAGTATTGGTTACTACAATCTAAGCTTTTAAAATGATGATGAAAACACAACAGAAAAGAATGAAGGGAACATTCCAACTTTGGCAATGGAGCTAAAACACTATATTACTTAATAAAAGAAAGAGAGGAAAGAACTGGCGCCTCGGCAGTTCTTTACCCTCTTTCTTTGTTAAATATAGTAAAGTTTTAGCTTCGTTGCCAAGTTGTAATGTTTTGAAAGCATGTTTTGTTTTGTTATTTTAGCAAAAGTAAGTGGAATTGTATTAACTTAAAAGTATGAAGGAAGTCTCAACACTTCAGAAAAAGGTTTCATGTTTACCCCCCCCCCCCCCCGCAAGCAGAAAACACCACTCTGCATTTAAAGTAGCAAAGTGGGCTACTGACCTTATCAGTCAAGTACTCTGGATTGTGTGGAATGTTCTACATTTCATGTAGCTCAGAGTCATTGTTCCATATAAAACAGTGGGGGCTCCGCTTTGCTCATTGGTTCATATACCACAAACAGAACCAGTTGGCATAGTTATACATGACACACTCAAATATCTCCTATCGCAAAGCTAGCCAATTAGAAGGCAAATAATTCATCTAGTATCACAGCTCTACAGTTTTAGTGCCACTGCAATACCTTCAAGAAGGGTAATGCACTGGGATTTACTTTTTGAAAAAGCCCGGAACTGGACAAGTTCTTTGATTAAACTGTAGGTCAAGGAGGGTGATAAGTCAAAGTGACCAGCTGGATCTTCAACAAAGGTTTTGAGTTGAAGTCATTTATTAACATGCGCATGGTGAAAACAGATGTACAATCACCTGCAACATGATGTTCTATACCAATTTAACAACAACTATAAAAAAATGTGTTGTGATGTAATTTATATAGACTTAACTTTAGCAAGTCATATATAAAACACTGATTAATAAATTAGAATAACTAGGTATCAATGTAATCTTGGTAAGATGAACAGCTGCATGGCTAATAGGACATGTCTAGTATCAAACAACAATTAGACCGGTAAAATTCTGGGTTACAGTCATGGTGATCCACAGTGGTCTGTCCTAGGCCCATGCTTGCTCAGGTTGTAACTTTCAGATCTATCTTTTTGATCTGAAGTGTTCTAGTCTGTATGCAGATGACTTGAGAATGGGTCAGCTGATATCAACTTCAGCTTAATGCTTCCGGTCAAAAGCACAGTTCGACCAGGTTCCATGGAAATGGTATGGTTTCACACACTGCGAAAATATGGTGTTCACTTTTCACTGCTTGTCACACATTTCTAGGATCTGTGCTTCACACTGGCCTCTTAAGAAGTTGAGACTAATGCTATTGATCAGTACTAATTTTTTTGCCGTACACAAATATGGTGGTGGATTGCGAATTAGTTGAGGAAAAATACGTTAAGATCATGGAAGTCACAGGAATAGGCCATGTGGGAGAATGGGACAGCTGCAAGTCTGAATTAACCTATCTTCTCAGGAAAGGTCATGTTTGCAAACTTAGATATACAACTACATTATCTGTGTACTCGCTTAATCCCAGTATATCAATATACTGCACTACCTTATGATTTTAGCTATCTATGTTTGTTAAGCAGGAATAGACAGCTAAGAACACAAAGATGAACAACAAAATAACAATAATTGCCTATGTCATAAGTGATAATTTAATAAAGATGTTGCTTGTTTAAAAAAAAAGGCAGTTTAGTAGTGAAGTGCACAGAATAAGACAGACACAAAGCAATAAGCCATAGGAAGAATCACAGAAGGATAAGTAAGCTACATGCTGCAGTACATATACCCTTCTACAGCATACAGTATTACTCAAAACGGAATTTCCCCTTGGTCAGCTTTAAGTCCAGAGTGCATAATGAATACAGATCATAAAGCTATAAAATAAGATTTACTGTTCTTCATTAAAAAGGCATTCAATATGTATGAACGTTTATGTATCTCAGAATTTTAAACAAGTTGCTGAACAATGTGACTTCAGCAGTCTTTGGCAGGTTCACACTTTCTAACAGCACATCTATGCTGTCCGTTTTGCTTGTACGGAGTATGTGAGCATATATGTCTAATAAAAATAGTAGTGTGGCAATCCAACAGATGGGGAAAACCTATCTACTCTCGCAATATTTGAGTCTGCATAAAAATTAAATGGTGGCACTCTCAATAACTGGCCTTTTTGAAGATTTTTTTATCAATTTCTCTGTAATTGTCTTGTAGAGACCAAAATGTTTCCATTTTTGATTTCATCACAAGTTGGCTTTGTGGAGTACTGAAAAAGTTGAATAAAACGCCAAGTAACAATATTAATGTAATGCCTTGTGCTTGTATGTGATGACAGAAGACATAAGGGAAAGAAATAATAAAAAACAAAGATGTTTAAAGCTTACAACATGCGTTAAATACAGCCTTCAATTAATCAATTCAGTCAAATTTTTGAGCTACCTGTCTATATGAAAGTAACAGAACAGGAGTGGTAAATATTGCAGTTTTTATCCACATCTCAGCAACCTTACTGTCAAAAATGGTCACGGAAGTATATAGTTATAAATTAAATGTATACCCAAACTCAAACATACTGTAGCTGCCAGAGAAGCTGCAGTTAAGGGTAAGGGAAACTGATCATGACCCAAAGCCCTGGTTTGTATAATGACAGATTATAAACTGCTACTCACCACACAATACTCAAGCTAAGGAATCTGAATGGCTGGTTGAATTAATTCTCAGAAACAAATGAGGGATATTCAGAAAAAAACGTGTACTGCGTTATGCAAAATAAGAAGATGAGCAGCGATAAGCAAGAAGGGTGCGAATCAGACACACCAGTACTGCATTCGAGCCAGAACAGAAATAGCACAGTATTCACTGTATGCAAATAACTGCATAATGGCATGTTAAAACAGAAAATATCATGGCAGACTTATTCAGAGACCTATGCATTCAGCACTAAAAACTGTGGTACTCATCTGTTTTGAATACAAAAATTTCTCAGAGTGCAGGAGCTTCACTCACACTATAATGCTACAACAGTAACAGCCTTAAATAAACAAGTGTTAACGGCTTCTCTTAACAAAGCCATTGCCCATGATGTTGTACGCCATCACCCTCCACATCACAGATGGATCCCATCAGTGGTTTACATATCCTCACCTCCATAACCAGGACACTGCCAACATGTGTGACCTACGACACTGTGCAGGAGTTAGCAGAAAAGTGCCATCCCTACACGAATTAGAGGAGGATGAATGGACTGTCTATCCTAGTGTTCATGAGATCTGTGTAGCTTTAACCATCCTCACTATGGGGATCTTCCAGAGTCCAATATGGGGAACATTCGGAATTTCACAGTTTATGAATCCTGAACAGTAGTTACTTGTCAAGATGTAGCACACAGAGGAAGATATATATGGTTTCCATGGACAGCAGAGGAGAGTTCCATCAGTATGCAAGCATCGTATAACATACAATTGAGTAATTTATTCTTAAGATCTAATAATTACTTTCCAATATGTCACAAAAATCATCTATGTTAATAGTATCAGGCATTGGGAAATTATACTGGACAATTTATTGTTTTCTGTTCAGTAAATTGATAACACTGTTAAGAAATGTAATCAAGTTATTAAGAAATGTAATCAAGTTATTAAGAAATGTAATAAAGTTATTAAGAAATGTAATCAAGTTGTGGGAAGATCATTTACCAGAAACCCATGAAAGTTGTTGCTATCAAATGTCTCAGAGGTGACTAATCATGGAGGCAATTAAGTGAAATTTGTAACGTACAGGCTTGCTTTCTGTGATTTTAGTATAAGATGCATAGTTTTATTCCTGGATTTTTTTCATTTTACACTGGTGCACAGACATCACATTAAAGTTTGTCACTCTCTGCTTCCTATTCTTACTTCCACACCTATCCACTGGCCACATAACACGAGTCCATCTTACTCTGTTCACATTACACATTTATCTACACAAGCTAAGTCACATCCCAGAAGTACACCACCATACCACTGCTAGTATAACAACACAGTTCCCTTTTAACAGCTCATGACTTCCTTCCCATTTAACTGGGACCTCAGGCAGCACGTTTATCAGTGGGCTTACTGCAATGTGTTATGGGTGCATCACTGTACTTCACTAATAAACAGGAAAGACGTCATTCAAAAAGTACAGAAGAAAGTGACAGTAAACATGCATATAAAAATGCCATTTCAAAGATATGTCATATCATGAAAAGCAGCTGCAAGAAAAGTAATCTTTTTTTCTTCTGATGTTTACTTGTCCAGTCCTGAAAGCAGATGAAAACTATGGGCCTCTGGACTGTGCATGCAGTACCTGAAGCTGTGTCATACAATGATTCAGATCTGTTGGCCCGGGGAGATTTAGTACTGGTTCTTCATTACAGTCAGCCTGAAATGTTTAAACACGTTGTCACTGTCACAGGCCCAAAACAGGACACGACCAAAGGACAGTAACAAAAACCACATCTCATTCTCTCCTTTAATGCACTTTCACAGGTTGTGAAGTTTCACATAGTAAACAAAATGGGTAAAGCTTTTTAAAATATGTGGTAGGCAGGCTTCTACACTTCCGTCAAATGCCCAAAAAACCTGAACAGCATCTATTGACATGTGTCTATTAAAACCGTAACTGGTTTCTTCATGAAGTGTTCACATAGCACTATAAGAACATTTTCATGCCTTGTCCATTAGTTATGGTATGCTGTTACTCCAGACATTTTACACAAGTTCAAGTGAGCTGCAACAGGCATTACAACCTCTTCAAACTAAATTGACAGATGAATGCATTCCTTTAAAATGATGGTGTACCTCAGCTTGCTGAGGAAAGGGACCACTTTGATGGTAGTCTTAGGTGTGGGTGCTTTGCAAATGTCCTGAAAGGTGGGCACCCCTGGAAATGTTAACATAAAATGAAGCTGCAAACACACAGCATCTTGGTGTCATCATGTTTGAATAATGTCATGTCAGGCTTTAATATGACCTGCGCGAATGTCACAGATTTTATTATTTCATGACATAGCAGCTTTTACTTTTGAGCTATTCAAACCTTTTTCGTAGACTTTTCAAATATAGAATAATAACACAACAAATTAAGTCCTTTTCAAACTTGACTTCTCATTTTGCATGTTCTGTGTGACAGATTTGTTTCCCCATGCAATAATACCACAAATGCAGTTTTCCTGACATATGTCAGACTTCCTAATCTCTACAATTATCTTCTAATATTAACCTACCAGCCTGCCCACTACCGTGTCCCAAGTTCTAAAAAAAAAAAGTCATCATAAAGAGCTGCTGAAGCATGTATATTGTTTTATTCCAGCAAGAGGTTGTAAGGCCTGTTGCAGCTCACTTGAACTTGTGTAAAATGTCTGGAGTAACAGCGTACCATAACTGATTTTGAAATCTAGATGCTTAGGCTTTCCCTCTCTCTTCCCCCCTTGGCTGACCTGGTGTGACTCAGTTTGAACTCTACAGTTCCCTACAAAACGGAGACTACAGGACTGCAATCAGTTTCTCTCAGCATTTAAACAGAGTAGGTTGCACACAAAAAGCATTTGTTAAGCTTTCACTTACAGTGCTGTGTAATTAAGCAGGTCACCATTTTGGTCAGCCATAGGGCTCTTTTTCTAATTAAGTGTTTGCCTCCTTCCCCTGTAACTTAAGTAAACTGACTCTTACATTAAGAACTATAATACTTACCTTATAGCTTTAGGACACCTTAGGAAACCTTGTAAACTGCAATAGCCCCGCTACGTTCTCCTTCGCTGCGCTCGGGCTATCTTCGCTCCCCTCCCTGTCCCCACATTCCCTCCCACCCCCAGTACCTCTAAATTTATAGTACTATAGCCACTCCCCCACTTTCTAGATCCTATCTGCTTTCATCTGGGATAATTCCTCCCACCCCCTTTCTTCTACCTACATTTCAATAACACCTATTAGCTCTCATCTGGCATTCTCCCATCCCCCTTCCAGTACCTTTACCTCACCACTCTATCTTCTGGTGTTGCATCACCAGGTAAAATAGTTCCTTAACTCACTAGCTGAATCACAGATAATGATATACTCCTCTTTACTACCCCTCTTGTTCGCACCATACCTCCTTACCTTGTATAAAAACCAGTTTCTCACGGGATTTCAGGTCCCAAAAGGCCATACTATCATCCCCAGCTGTAAATCCTCCCACCTTCAACCATACTTACAGTACCAGGTCCTATCCAACATCTTGTTCAGTCTATCAACATCTCAACCCCAGGCACATTATCTCTAGATCCAAACACTATCACAAACTAATAAACAAATTCCTGAAGTTCATCACCAAGTATAGACTTAACCTAATACTTGGTGGTGATATTCACCCCAACCCTGGCCCACCCACTTCAGATACACATACCCCCTCTACTTGCAATCTAAGCTACAAACCTACAATTAATAGGCCAACTAACTCTCTCCTAGCCTGTCATCTCAATATTAGAAGCATTAATAACAAGGTACATGAATTGCATGCACTTCTGGATGTCCACTCCCCTGAGATTCTCTGTTTATCTGAAACCTGGTTAAAACCTAACACTACAGACAATGAAGTGTTACCACCTGGGTACAACATACACAGGCTGGATCGTGCTTTGAGGAAGGGGGGTAGGGTAGCTGTACTCTATAAATCTGAGTTGAATGTCACCATAGATGTAATACAACCACCTCAAATTAATAACTTGGAGATTCTTGCCACCAAATTGCAACTTAATAAAAATAAATGCATTAATATCATCTGTATGTACATACCCCCAGGTAACAATATATCTACACTTGAAGATATCATGCACTGGCTATCATGTCACTACCCCCAAGAAACCCTACTACTTGGAGACTTTAACACAGACTGGGGCACTTGTTCCTCAGAATCCCCAACCACCCATATTAACCTGCATGCATTTACACAAATCATATCCACCCCTACCAGGATAGATAAACCCAACCAAAAAGAAAGCATACTTGACTGGGTACTCATAAATAGTCACCCCCAACTGTACACCTCTGGTACCCTCCCTGATGGCCTAAGCGATCACCTTCTCACATATGTAATTAAGCACAAAGCCATTAATTCCCAACAACCCTTACTCAGAAAGGTTAGAAACAATATAAACTTTGATCCTGCCAAATTCCAACAAGAACTAAACTCATGTAATTGGTCTATTCTAAAACACCTCCCCTTAGAGGAAGCAGTAGCATACTTTAACAACAAATTCCTTGAGATCCTTGATTTGCACGCACCTGTTCATTCAAAGAGAACAAAGGCAAAAACTGCACCATGGCTTTCTAAAGAGTCTAAACTCAAAATTACCCTTAGAAACAAAGCATGGGCTTTATGGCATTCTTCTAAAGACCCCCAAGATCACATTAAATACAGGCAATCCAGGAATGAAACTAAAAAAATCCATTTGCAAGACAAAAAATAATACTACTGTAATTCACAGACAGTAAATCAAAATAACCCTCAGAAGTTTTGGGCAGGTTTAAATAATCTACTACATCCTGGACAAACTTCAACCCCACTCCCTGCTGCTACTATTGATAAAACCCCTGAAGATGTTTCTGACAGTTTTAACAGATTCTACCTCCTAGCTCCCCTGGTCCTGAAAGTAGCACCCCTAGAAACCTACTCGCATTCAGCTTCCAACCAGTCGCCACTTCATTTATCCATACCTTGATCAAAAAATTAAAACCCACTACACTTTCTGCTGATCAACTCCCTGCCGAGTACCTATAAAAATCAGCTGATGCTATTGCTTACCCAGTCTCAATACTAATCAATCGAACCATAGTAGAAGCTAAAATTCCCACCATCTGGAAAATATCCTATGTAATCCCACTTCACAAAGGAGGCAGCTCTACTGAATTCTCCAATTATAGGCCAATAGCTATACTCTCTCCACTTGCAAAGATTATGGAAAAATGTATTCATAGACAACTCCTGCACCACCTAATCCAGAATCACCTTATGGCAGACACTCAGCATGGCTTCTGTCCTCATCACAGCACTACTTCAGCCCTCCTAGCCTTTACCAACACCATAAACCATAATCGCAACAATAATTATATATCCTCAGCCCTCTTCTTGGATCTTTCCAAGGCATTCAATATGGTTGATCACCAACTTTTAATCCACACCCTGCAAACATTCTGTCTAGATACTAGAGCCCTTCAATGGTTTCAATCCTACCGGAATGGTCGACAGCAGGCTGTCCTCTGGCAGAACAAACTCTCTAACCTTCTACCCAATACCCTTGGAGTACCACAAGGCTCTATACTAGGGCCTTTGCTGTTCTCCATCTTCATTAACGGCCTTTATACTGTCATCCCAAAAGTCAGCTGTATCCAATATGCTGATGACTCTACTCTGATTTGCTCAGCCACATCTCCAACAGAGTTATGGTCAGCTACCCAGACCACCTTTAATACAATAGAAAACTGGCTTTCTGAACTTCGTCTGATCCTAAATCCCAAAAAAACTAAGATGCTGTTATTTTCACCAACACGTAGATCTACCTATTTCACCTTTACCATAAATTCAAATGATGGCACAATAATTTCCCCTGACCCCTCTACAAAACTATTAGGTGTCATCATAGATAATAATCTAAAATTTGACCTACATGTTAACCAAACTATCAAAACCATCAATAAAAAACTAGGGTCACTTTACAGAATAAAAGCCTTCCTAACCCCTCCAGCTAAAATTGCCATAGCTCACTCTCACCTTCTTTCAACCCTTCTGTATGCATCTCTACTCTCGAATTTAAACAAGACTGTCCTTAAACTCTCAATTTGCTACAACCACATTGCCAGGTTTGCCACTGGGCTGCCATTTAGGATACATCATTACATCATTGCATCAATCTAAACCAGCTAGGGTGGCTTGAACTACCCAGCCTAATTCAGTATAGCCAACTGATTATGGCCTATAAAATCCTCTATAATCCGGACAATACTCCTGCACTTAAAAATATTATCACCTCCTATAACAATCCTAGACCGCTTTGATCCTCTAACAAACTACTAATTCAGACTAGCAAAATTAATAACACAGCCGGTGACTCTCTATTTGCAAACTCTGCAAGTAGATCCTGGAACTTTCTTCCAGCTGATATTACCTTACTTTCCACCTTAGGTCAATTTAAAACTAGACTCAAACAACATTTGTCACTTAACTTGCTATGTCACTGTATCAAGCCTGGCTAACTCTCTCTAGAATGTGTACAAATTTGTTAACCATCTTATTGTGTAATTTAATTTAATCTTGACTTACGCTCGGGATTAACTCTAACCTGTGGAACTTGTTTAACTTGCTTACTTATGTAATCTCTGTAAATAGTCCGTTTGTAATATGTAATGCTGGTATTACGTAATGCTGTATCTGCTTACCCTTGGAGCTTTTCTCCCTGGCCCTCCACTGAAAATGGACATGCATCCAGTCGGACTATCCCAGTCAACAAATGTAAAATAAAAATAAAATAAAATAAATAAAATTCTACTATAAATTTAATTCTAGCTACAGAAGCAGTACCATACATATATAATATTTTATTAGACTTTAAGGTGCTTGTCTGTATACAGCTGATGCACTGCCCCACTATAATACGATATCTGAACATACTACAAAGCCTTGTCCACATCTCTGCTTAATGCTGGGGCCCAACACTTGATCACTTACATCATACAACCAACCATTACTATACTGACAAGTGAAGCTAAGCTTAACATTGAACAGACTCCTCTGAGTGTAGGTGCTATCCCTAAATCTGAGGAGATTTCTTGTTCTATCAGACGGGGAAGACTAGTGTACATTATACAAAATCTATCATATTCGGCAGGGTGGCAAGCCCCACAACCAGAAAAAAAAAATTCAAGCTGCATGGTGGTGGTGGTGGTGGTGGGGTATTGTCTAGTACATTTTCAGATTCCCTGATCTAAGCTCTTACTTTCAGGGAAGAAGGGATCCACTGGATCCTTAGTGCTTTCATATCTTTGTGGCACCTTATCTTCATGTATAAATCTGAGACAGTAGACACCAAAAGGTAGATGAAATTTTAAATACTGTCCTCATAGCCAGAATAACTAACAAAATAGAAAAAGTAAGGCGGAAGTAACTATTAGTTTTCTCAAATGCACCAAATGCATATAATTTTATTACTGGTTCACCTTGACTGACTACCTGGAATGGTTCCAGTCAAATTCTAGCATTAACATTATTGCAATGTCAATGCTGCTATTAACATTATTGCAATGTCAATGCTGCTGAATGAAGGTGATATACTTGAGCATAGATATTACAGAAAAAAAACCCAAAAACATGCATGCTTCCTTCGCTGTTTATGTAGCCTAACAAGAATTCATCTGGAAGGCATTCTTCTAATCACAACTTAAAGTCTAAGCCACACTAGAGAAATACAGTTGTGTAAAATCATACCATAATGGTAGATGTTAGTCTGTTCACTGTAGCAGTTTAGCAGTATTCATAACTTAAGGAATCTCCTGCCAAAGATAGCCCACGCTCTGCCAGTATACCAATGCTTTCAGTACTTATAAGCATCGTACATCATATGCATGTGCCCCATCCAAGGTGTAAGGCATAAAGGTGACGCATGGACGTACACACTCAGAACTGAAAAAGCCCCAGGAGGAACAGAATGCCCCTAGGGACAAGGAAAAACATGTGCATCTAGACTGAGAAAAAGGAGAGGTGCCCCCAGCCAGGATGGCAAGAAAGAACATGCTAGAGGCAGAGGGAGCCGGGAGGGAGCATATACTACAACAGTGAAGAGAAGAACATCTACTGTTATGGTAAGATTTTACACAACCGTACTATATCCTTCCATATCACTGCTTGCAGTATTCACAACCTAACAACTCATGAAGAAGCCTGGGAGGAGGACGTCATGGAAAAGCCCTCCAGAAACCCATGCAAGATAGCCTTGGTAAAGCCAGCTCTGACCCTGGAAATAACATCCAACTTCTAATGTTTGATGGAAGTATGAACAGAGGACCAAGTAGAAGCTTCAAGGATGGAATTAGTATCCAAACCCTTGAAAGACACCAGAGGAGGCTACAGCCCTGGAAGAATGAGCCTTTATTGATGAGGAAAGACATTTACAATGAAAATAATAACAAAAAGAAATGGCCTTAGAAATCCAGGAAAAGACAGTTTGCTTAGAAACAGCCAAACCCAAAGGCCTGGGATGACAGAAAACAAAAAGCTGCTCAGATTTGCAAATAACGTTAGTTTTATCAAAGTAATATTTGAGCTGCCTGTGCAGATCCATGGTGTGAAGAACTTTACTACTGGCACTCCGCAGAGAAGGAAGAAAGGAAAACAGATGAAGAGACTGATAAAGGAACAACTCATTGACCACCTTGGGCATAAAAAAAGTTTGTATGAAGAGACCCATGTCTCTGTGGAAAATTAAGAAAGAAGGAACAGCAATGAGAGCCTGATGTTCAGACACTCTCTTGGCTGAGGTGAGAGCCAAAGCAAGAACAACCTTCCAAGTACAGTGTTTTAAGGAAGCTGAAGAAGCAGGCTCAAAAGGAGCCCCAAGTCAATTTTTCAAGTACAAAACTGAAGTCCCAGGAAGGTGGAAGCGGTATCCTGGGAGGTCTGATATGAAGGATGCCTTTAAGGAATTGCTTGACCTCAAATCTAGAGCAAAAGGAGGAGTCATGTACAGACAATTAGAGATTGCTGACAGGTGAGCTTTAGCTGAAGAACATGCCAACCCAGCATGGAGCAGATCACATAAATGAGAGAGACCCAGATGACCTTCTGCAGATAGGGGATCCTGTTGACATAAGAGGCACCAGGAAAGAAATTGCTTCCATTTGCACATACAGGATTTTCTGGTAGTGGGTTACCTAGATTCCTGCAGAACCTGAAGTACAGCCTCAGAAAAGATGTGCATGAACGGGATCAAAACCCGATCCCTCACAGCATCAACTGAAGAGTGGACAAGTGAGGATGGATAAGAGACCCCTTGTCTTGTGCGACAAGGTCCACCTGGTGAGGTAGCCTGTGGTGATTGCTCTTGATCAAGTGAGAAAGGAGGAAGCGATGCTGTCTAGGCCAAGAGGGAGTTACTAACAAGATTTTGTGAGAGTCCTGCCTGATCTTGTGCAAGGCTCAGGCTCCTTTTGAGCCTGCTTCTTCAGCTTCCTTACAACATTGTACTTGGAAAACTATTCTTCCTTTGGCACCCACCTCAGCCAGAGTGTCTGAACGTCAGCCTCACATTGGTGGTCCTCCTTTCTTAGTTTTCCACACAGACATGGTGTCTCTTCAGACTAACCCTTCTTTTATGCCCAAGGTGGTCAATGAGTTGTCCCCAGAGGAAGGGGAGGGAAGGTGTAGAAACATCCCCTTTCAAGGAAGAGACAGGCATCCTACTTCCAAGCTAAAGAACTTGGGACTCTGGAACAGAATAGAGGAAAGCATCTGTTTAGAGTAGAGGGAAAAATATCTAAATGAGGATTACCCCATTGATGGATAATGTCCACAAACACTTCTCTGAAGTATCCATTCATGAGCTTGTGTACTGGACCTGCTTAAATGGTCTGCCACTAGATTTTGCTCTGAGGGAATGTAAACTGCCTGAAGAGTCAACTGATGATGAACAACTAGTCTGCAAAAATAGGACCTTTTTTACCCCCTTGCATGTTGACATACCACATCACTGTGGTATTGTCTGTGAAAATTTTGAGAGGCCCAGGATGAGAGAGGGAATGAAAAGCCTGAAGAGATCAAAGCAGAGCCCTCAGCTCCTTTATACTGATGTGGTCCAACCTCTGATGAAGAAGTCAGAGATCCTAAACTTTGATAGAGCTGAAGGAAGCTCCCATCCCTTGCCTGAGGCATCTGTAAAGAGCTTTTGAGTCGGGACTGGAGACTGGAAAGGAAGCCCTGGGTTGAGAGAAAGTTGATGAGTCCACCACTGAAGCTCACATTTAAGCCAGGGAAGGAAGAGTATGGACAGAGAGAGCATGGAAATGGTGGAAGACATGAACCGGAGGACCTTGAGAAATTCCCTGGCCATGAATGAAGCCAGTAGAAGAGGAGACTGGAGACAGAGACTTAAGCAGGAGGCACACGTCTAGAACCATTTTTTCCCTTAGGTGGAGGGCAAGACTGCCTATGAACAAAAGGAGATTTGGAGGGATAACTTCACTAAAACTTGTGAATAAGGCAAACACAAATATATTTCAACTCCTGCAAAGCTTTACCCTTATTCTGGAGAGACCCGAAAATTCATTCATCAGCAGCAGAAGCACCAAAAACAGTTTTATGATCCAAAGGAGCATCCAACAGTTTTGGCGCTAATGTCATCAGGCAAAGCCTGAAGATGAAGCCAAGAGTAACACATCAGAACTGAACCAAAGGCAGCCAGCCCTGAAGGAGGCATCAGCTGCATCGTAGAGGCATTTGATAGAGTGGTGAGCAATTTGAGAGGTAGACCCCAAAAGGGAAAGGGCAGAAGCCTTCCCCTCAAGAGTCAGGAAGGTCAGAAACCACTTTGGGAACTTGGGAAAGAAGTGCCAAAAGACACAGCGTCATACGAGTCTGGTAGTTGATGGTCTAAAAAGATGAAGTGTCAGCAATATAAACTTTTTTGTCCATTCTCTCCATAGCCCTAGTATCCTTATATGAAGGCAGCAACTTGGTAGAGGACATCAGCTTGGAGAGCTTCTCAGAACAGACAAACCACAGAAGGGTCAGCAGAAGGGCATTTATAAAGAAATTTACATTTGTCAGCTACCTTGTAAAAAACATCAGGTTTGTTGGGTGCAGGGGGCTGAGAATCAGGGGCCATAGAAGCTGCTGAAAAGGTATTCAAGGAGGGCAGCTAGAACAGGGGGAACAGACGGATGCTTAGGAGACTTGCAGGAGCTCATAATACCTTTTCTGAATGTCCCAAATTACAGTTCCACTTAAAAAAAAAAAAAAAAAAAAAACATCATGCGGTCAACAGTATCTCCAAAGGAGAGTTTCTCCAAAGGGAAACTGAAGTAACAGCATCCTCTTCCTTTGAACCATAGTCCAAGTGGGAAGGAATTTAAGAAGAGTAAGTCACAGACTCTACCCCAGAATCCAGATCCTCATCTGATGAATCTAGTTCCTGGGTCTTTTAACAGGAGTAGAAGAGCAGAGAAGGGCAAGCACAGACACCCTTTGTGGAGGCTTTAAAGCCATTAAAGCATGAAATAACCCCCCCCCCCCCCGAGTAAAATCCTGCCATTCATGTTGGGGGATTCTTAACTACAGGGGAATATACTTGGTTTTCTGTTTCTTTTTCTGTGGGATGTATGCACGAAACACTCTCTGAGGGTCAGACCTCTTGTGATATTCAATATGTGCAGAAGGAATCTCCTCCCGAAGATCTGCAAAATCCCCCTTGGTACATCAGATATAATCAGATGAGGTTCCCTTCAACATCAGGAGCAGACATTTGTAAAGCCTCTGAGGATGTGCAAGAAGTCTGATCCATGCCAGCCTCTGACAGGGTTACGGCTGAGGAAATAGGAGGAAACCACCAAACTATCCTCTAGGCTTTCACTAGCCTCAAAAGAGAAGTATGGGGAGGCTGGACAGCAGCTGTATCTGACCTACGTTTTTTGGCCTTTTTTTGGCAGATGGCTAACCCTTGGGATGGTAAGATTCTGCCATAGCACCTTAAGCCAACAGCTGGTTTTCAAGGTAAACAGATAGAGGACAGACAACTACATAGGGTCTTGGGGACAGAAGCCTGGCAGATAGAACACTGCTTATGGTTGTGAGAAGCTCTCAAACAGAAGAGACCCTGGCTGTTATGGTCTTTATGGGGAATCGGACTCCCAGACTGTCACTTTCCCTTTCTGGATCATCTGAACCTAAAAGCACTAAAAAAAGAAAGATAGGAAGAAACCCCAAAAAGGCACTTATCTGAAATGCAGCTTAGTAACCAGCACAGCAGAAGGACATTCAAACAGACATTTAAAGATGGTGTGCATCCTTGCATCATCTTTATGCGCTATGCCTTGAGCGGGGAGCATACATTTGATGTATGATACAGTACAGTTGTGTACACTTACCATAAATTTAGATGTTCAAGTGTATTCACTGTTGCAGTCATCACCTGTGGGTTATCCCTGCTGTGGCAGCCCTTGGCCGGCCTGAATACCAGAGTCAATGTTTTTCTGCGTCAGCTGCTAACGCTTGCTGGATGACGTCAGCTCATCAGTGCTATAAAGGAAGACAGTCGACATCATTACATCAGTTTTTCTTGCCCTAACCAGTCAGAGGCCCAAGTAAATAAGGTGAAGTAGTCCTGGTGGCTAAAAGCCACTGTTAGAAACTTATGTCTCCCTAAAGAAAGAAGATCTAAGAGGGAAGGAGGGAGGGAAACCAGGACTGCAACAGTGAATATATTCGAACATCTACATTCATGGTAAGTGTACACAACTGTACTATGTTCTTCGTGTTTCACTGTTGCAGTCATTACCTGTGGGAGGATTCCCAAAGCTGAGAAGAGGGGTGGTAGGCTTATTAAGAGACCTAGGAATGGGTCAGCATGCCAAGCAGAACTGCAGAGGCAAACCCTGCCCTAGCCTTAGAAAACAGAGGTAGGTGGTAATGCTTGCTAAAGGTATGGACAGATGTCCAGGTGCCAGCTTCCAAGATGTCCTTGGTGGGAAGTCCTCTGAGGAATGCTGTGGAAGTGGAGGCAGCCCTAGTGGAATGGGTTCAAATAGACATGGGGGGGGGGGTTCCCATGCAAACTGTAGCAGAAATGGGTACAGTGTGATATCCATTTGGAAATGGTCTGTTTGGAAATGGGCTTCCCCTGCACCACTGGGGCAAAGCTGATAAGTTGGTCCATTTTTTCTGAAGGGTTTAGTACGGTCCAGATAGTATCTGAACTGTCTGTGCATCTAGTGAGTGCAGAATTATTTCTCCCTTGTTTTGAGGGTTAGGAAAGAAGGTGAGTAGATGTATGGCTTGGTTGAGAGGCAAATCAGATACCCCCTTGGGCATAAATGAGGGATTGGTCCTCAGGTAGACCCTGTCTGCATGGAAGATGATGAAGGGTTCAATGGCCATCAGTACCTGTAGCTGTGAAACCCTTCTGGCTGAGGTGATGGTTCGGAGAAACAGTCTTCCATGAGAGGAACCTCAGTTCTGCTGAAGCAGCAGGTTCAAAGAGAAGCAAAGTAACTTTTTCCAAAACATAATTCAGGTCCTAGGCTGGAGTGGGTGGCCTTCTGGGAGGTCTGATATTAGAAGGCCCTCTGAGGAATTGTTTAATCAAAGGATGGGAAAACAGGGCTTTTCTGTACCAAAATGAGCTGAAATGGCAGAGGTGTGTATTTTAATAGAGGAGAAGGAGCGGCCACTATTAAGCAGCTCCGCTAGGTAGTCCAGAATAAGAGGGATGGAAGATTGTGAGGTATTGCCCCCTCTTGACTTGCTCCAGGAGCAGAATCTTTTCCATTTTCCTGCATAGGATTTTCTGCTGCTGGGCCTTCTGGCCTCTGTGACGACATCTAGGATCTGTGTGCTTAACATTGGCACCTTGTTTGCCTTTAGAGTATAAGCCATGCTGATAGTTTGAGAGTCTGCAGGTCTGGGTGCAGCACCCCCCCCCCCCGAGTTAAGAGGTCTAGGATCAAGGGAAGCTGCCTGGGAGGCTGTAAGGTCAGGTTGAGCAGTAAGGGGTACCAATGTTGCTTGGACCAATCTGGAGCAATGAAGATGGCCTCTCCTCTCTTATTTTGATCAGAACATTGGGGATAAGAGGCAGAAGAGGGAATGCATACATGAAAAGGGTGTTCCAGGGGAAGGTCAAGGCATCCACCTTCCAGGCTAGGTGGTGATACTCCCTGGTACAGAATTTTTCAGTTGATGGTTGGGATGTGAAGCAAAGAGATCCACCTCCGGAGTCCCCCACACCTGAGAGATTTGCAAAAATAGTTTTCTGTGGAGCTGCCATTCGTGGGGGTCCAGAAGGTTTCTGCTTAAGTGGCCTGACAGGGTGGTGTTGATCCCTGGTAGGTATTGTGCTATCAGATGTAGTCCCATGGAGGTGGTCAGCCACAGGTTCATGGCTAGCCTGCACAGAGGGTAAGACTGGCTCCCTCCCAGTTTGTTGATGTACGACATTACTGTGGTGTTGTCTGTTTTGATAAGGAGAACCCCTGTCTTGAGATGGGGTTTGAAGGATTTCAGAGCCTTCTGAACTGCCATTATTTCCCTCTGGGTGATGTGTGAGGGAAGGTGCTGGTGGTAATGGTTTGCCCAGTTGGGGGTGGGAGAAGGGAAGCCCCTTGTTCTGAGCACAAGCCCCTCCCCACCAGAGAAACCCGGCTCTTATACAGGGGATCAGAGGTAGAGAGGTATCTAGAGGCTGTGTGTGCTGACATCAAAGGTTCTTTAGGTACCACTGAAGTTTTCTCATGTGAAGCCTAGCAACAGGAATTAGAAGGATGCAGGATGCCATGTACCCTAAGGCTTGCAGGAACTTCCTCACAGTGAGGTGACTTTTGGAAGCCAGCTGTGTAAAACAGAGAGGCAGGAAGCTTTGTTTCTCCAGGGATAGGAAGGCCATTTGGGATGAAAATGATCTCCTTGGAGGGAGATTGCTTTGATTTCTTCTCTTTGATGGAGTACCCTACGGAGGTTAGGAGGGTTTTTGACATAGAGCAGGTCCTTGAGGAGCTTTTCTTTGCACTCTGCCTGAAAGAGGCAGTCGTCCAGGTAAGGGTAAATTTGTATATTTTTTCTGTCTGCAAAGGGCTATGGCTGGGGCTAAGCATTTGGTGAATACCCGAGGAGCAGTAGATAAGTCAAAGGGTAACGCAGAGAACTGAAAGTGTTGTGATCCTGCTCTGAAGTGAAGGAATTTCCTACAGGATTCTCTTATGAGTATGTGGAGGTAGGCATCTTTGGGATCTAGGGTAACTAACCAAGGCTTTTTTGTCAGCATAGGCAACAGCTGCTGCAAAGTTAGCAGTTTGATTTGGGGCCCACCAGGAAGGTGTTCAGAATGGAAAGATCCAGGATGAGGCGCAAAGTGCCCTCTTTTCTGGGAATAAGGAATAGCCCGGAATAAAAGCCTTTGCTTGTTTGATCTGAGGGGACAGGTTCTACTGACCCTAGGGATATGAGAGCTTGGACTTGTTGCAGTGCCTCTGTCCACTGATTGGGAGGGTAGGTCTGGGTACCCTCTTGGAATTGGGAATTTTTTGGAGAATTTGTACCCCCTGAGAAATTATCTTGAAGACCCATTGGCCCTTTGTTACACAAAACCACTTCTCTTTGCAGAGGGAGAGCCTTCCTTCTAGTTTTTGGTGAGTGAAAAGAGGGCAGAGGGGGGACAGGGAGTCCTTGAGAGTTTTTGCCACACAGGGATGGCTTAGGACTCCCTGCCTTTGGGGCGTAAGCAGTCCACTGTTTAGTTCTTTGCTGTCCCTGGGATAGGAGTCTTGGTGGTCTGTCCCTGTGGGGCTTACCTTGCCCTGTCTGCTAGGTGCGGGAAAGGACCAGTGTTTTCAAGGAAAATTCCTGCTGAAACTAGGAGGCTGTGCCTGAAGAAAATCTTTTACGGTTTGCAGAGATTTTGCTTTACCTGCAGCAGGATTTCTGTACAGGTATTTGTGAGAGTCTGGTACTCTGTAATACCTGTCAGGTTTTCTGGGAGCAGGAAGGAGGGTGTCAGGAGTTGAGCTGGATTCATGGAAGACATCATCAACCACCTCAAAAATAGGGGGGGTGGTCAAGTGTCTGTGCTGAGGCAGGTCTAGTAAATCTCTCAGTCTTTTCTTCCCAGTGGAAATGTTCCCCAAGGGTGTGAAGGGTTTCCCCAAAGGAAAGATCTTCTGGTGGGGAGGCAGAATGAATGGATTCCTCTGTCTGCATCTGAATCCTGATAAGCAGTAGGAGGTTATTCCTCTTCAAAATCTGAATAATCAGACTCCTCAGAATCCTGTTCTGTCAGTATTTCAGGGGGAGGGTCTATTTTTCCTTTTAGAAGGTGCGGCCTAACTGCCCCTGATAAGAATGATAAGATCCTAGCCATTTAAGCATTTGAGCTTGGGGTGGTGGAGGAGGGGTAAAATGTTGACTGGAAGTAATTTTCTTTGGAGTGGCCATGCCTCTAGGCCTAAGAGTATCCTTTGGTCTGACAGAAATGGTAGTCAGAGGAAAGGATGTCAGTTTTAGTCTAGATTCGGTAGTGCAAAAGACCTCCTTGGAAGCCAGTGGCCTGCGTTGTGGGTCTGGACCCAACCCAGGCAGAAACAACCATAGGCTCAGAAGACGAAGAAGATTTCTGTGGCATACTGGATTCCGAAAGGGTCACAGTAGAGGCCTGCGAATGTATCGAATCGGGCATCAGGGGATGCAAAGGCACAGAGCTGATGACCTGGTTAGCGGTGGAGTCATTGGAAGGCTTGGTCTTGTGTGGTCTTGTCTCTATCTTTATCCTTACGTTTTTTCAGAAAGTCTATGGTTGTTGGCTGATGGACGCCATTTCAGATAACGAAGACAGAAGACGAAAATACCTGGCTACAAAAAGAGCTCTACGATGAATGGTTCTTACATTAAAGAGGGCACAGAAACAGCAATGGGGGACGTTGTGGTCTGGGCCTAAACAAGTGATGCAGTAAGAATGGAAGTCTCTGTGTGGTATTTGCTTTCCACAGGCGAGACAATTGTTAACTTTTTCAGACATTGGTTAGCTTAGCTTTAGATGTTTTCTGCTGTAATTCGAACTCTGGTAGCGACTGACTGGCACACTTGAACTGCTTCTGCTATGGGGCTCCATGGCAAGAAAGACTGATGTAATGACGTCAGCTGCTTTCTTTTATAGCACAGACGGCCCCTGACGTCAGCCAGCAAGCATCACAGCCGACGCAGAAAAACATTAACTCTGGTATTTGGGCCGGCCGAGGGCTACCACAGCAGGGATAACCCACAGGTGATGACTGCAACAGTGAAACACAAAGAACATCTATAAGTACTAAAGGTTATGGTATACTGGCTGGATGCTGGGCTATCCTTGGCAGGAGATCCCTTAGATTATGAATACTGCAACAGGGATATGGAATGACATCTGCTCAGCCAGCTAATCCAAAAATCAGTACAGTATCACATTCTTCTATACATTTAACAAGACAAGCTCAATTGGTATAAGGGCCTCTTTTAAAGAGAATCCTAAGAGCAATATTGGTTGATCAAGAGTCGCACACAATGCGGTTTGTTACTCAAGAAATTGTGACAAATAGTTTTAGTATTTATTCATCACTGGCAGGTGAGAAGGTTACTTCTCGAACATAAGCTATTGCAACTCAGTCAGCTTCATCCAAATGTCTACAGGACACAATTGTTTCACTAAAACAGAGAACCTAATTCCCATTGAATGTCAGTACGATTTGATTAGCAATTTTAATGGCTCAAGAACAATCGTTACATATATTTCTATTGAATACTTCTGCCAGGAATACTGTTGCACAACAAACATTTTTCATCAGTTATTTTTGGATACAGTAATATGCACATTCTGAAAGCATTTTTTGAAATCATTCAAGACTTTATACTTCAAAACATCAGAAAGTAGTCACTGCTAAAAAACATGCAAATTACCAGCTGAAATCATAATTAACTAGAAGGAAGACAGACCACTGAAAGGAATCCGTATACAGGGAAAAACACAGATATAGGAAATTCTATACTGAAAAAACTGGAAAACAACATATGAAGAGTGATGAAACAAAAATGTCTGTTTGCAAACCATTATAAAGAACACTCTACACAGAACTAAACGTTACTTGTTTAATTCTTTATGCCCGCCTGAATACAGCCAGAGATGCAACTTGAACAAGGAGAAATTGCCAGAAACATTCTAAACAGCAGACATTTTTCTACAATTTTTTTTTTTTCATCTAATGAACTGCAGCAATGTGAAAAGCTGAAACATGAGAAGTCAAAAAGTGGTAATTTTGATTGTGCTAAATCTGATATATATATATATATATATATATATACACACACACACACACACACACACACACACACACACACACACACACACACACACACACACACACACTCTCTCTATCAAGAGAAAGCTGAACGACTGGTTTTGTAGTTGTTTCAAGCAATCTGGTATAGTAAGAATCTTAAGTGCTTAAAACAAATAAATTGATCTTTCAGGAACTTGCATATTCCTGAAGAAAAAGAAGACACCCCCACACCGAGGAGTTACAGGTGTGCAGTTTTGCAGGGAACAAAACATGAGACCACATTAGAGATGCTTTTGTTGCTTAAATGGAATCATCCATGTGAATATAAGTGGAAATACAGTTGTTGAAAAAGGAGCGATCTTGCTAAAGGTAAACAGACATCAAAATCCCAAGAGATAGTACAGTTGTGTAAGATCTTACCATAATGATAGATGTCCCTCTCTTCACTGTTGCAGTATTCATTACAATAGGGATCCCCTGCCAGGGGATAGTCCAACATTTGGCCAGTATACCAAAGCCTTTAGGTTACTTTAAGGTACGCTGTACATAACATGTATGCTCCTCGCGTAGTGTAGGACATAAAGGTGATATCCAGACGTATCACCCTCTGAAATGAGATCCCCAGTAGGAATTCCAGTCTAAGGAGAAAAAGAGGTAATTACTACATCCACAACAGAAAAGAACTGGGGGAGGAGGAAAGGAGTGAATAGTACAATGAAGAGAAGGAAGTCTACCCTTATGGTAAGGTCTTGCACAACTACAGTACGTCCTTCCATCCCACTGTTGCAGTATTCATTACAGCTAAAGCTCAGGAAGAAGCCAGGGAGGAGGAAGGACCAGCAGAGCTCTCTAGGACCTTATGAAGGATGGCCCTAGCAAAACCAGCTCTAGCTCTGGAAATTCAATTTAACGTGTAGTACTTGGTAAATGCATGCACAGAAGTCCAGGTAGCTGCCTCAAGAATACAGTTACTATCCAACCCCTTGAAAAAATCACCAGAAGACTCCAAAGCTCTAGCAGAATGAGCCTTAACAGAAGGAAGGCTCTTACCATGAAAGGAATTACAAAAAAATGGCTTTAGAGATCCAAGAAGAAATAGTTTGATTGGATACAACTAATCCTAAGGACCTAGGATGAAAAGAAACAAAGGGCTGATCAGATTTATGAAAAGTCTTAGTCCTATCTGGCAGACTGCGGAGAAGGGGGAAAGTGGGGAAATTAATAGACTAAGGGACAACTCATTCACCATCTTGGGCATAAAAGGAGGATTGGTACGAAGAGACACCCTGTCATTATGAAACACCAAAAAAGGAGGACAAGCCATAAGGGCTTGAAGTTCAGACACCTATCTGGCAGAAGTAATGGCTCTCCATACTGAAAAAAGCAACCAGAACTGAAACAGACCAGCAAATAGACTCCAAGGAAGCAACCAGCTTACAATAGGTTTCATCTTTAATCAGACTTCTTCAGAACGAATGACATCATCAGATAATCAATTAATCAATTAAATAATTATTGTGAAGGCCAGCATTCAAAATAAAAGCAACAATACAGACAGTACTAAAGAATCATCTAACACAATAGCAGTCATCTAACATTAAAAAATAATAAAATAAAAAATAATAAACATTAGAAACTTAGATGAACATCACAATAAATCAGTTATTAATCTTAAAATGGGCATAATACTAATGGGCATAATACTAATAAGTAAGGGCTAACAGAAGAACATTCTTCCATGATCAATGCTGCAAGGAAGCTGAAGCTCCAGGCTCAAAAGGAGCCCGAGTCAATTTTTCCAAAACAAAATGCCAGGGAGAAAGAACAGGTTTCTTGGGAGGCCTAAATATGTAGGACACCTTTAAGCAATTGCTTAGTTTCAAATCTACAATCTAAAGGAGGTGATTAAAGCAGACATAGCTGATAAGTGGCACAGAAGAATAAGCCAACCCAGCACTGAACAGCTCACTTAGGTAAGTGAGAATCAAAGAAATATCCACAGAAAGTGGATCCAGGTTACGAGAATGACACCAAACAGAAAACCTCTTCAGACTTCCAAGATGTCTGCACATTAAGTAACAATTTAATGCTGGTTCTCCCAGTGTGAAAACAGAAACTTAGCAGACAGAGCCAGTGGACCTGGATTTTGGTGTAGATTTCAGTAACTTATTAGTAAGTTACTGAAATTTACTAATAAGTTACTGAAATTTACTCCAAAATCCAGTAACTTATTAGTAAGTGCACTGCCTGGATGCCAAGAAAAAAGAAAGACAGAGGACCTGAAGGATAATCAGCTACAAAAGGTGATGAAAAAACAGACTGGGAAAAGTACTGTAGCTGTTCAGCAAAAAGAAGTGCAAGCTCCAGACATGACCTTGATGAAAGTATGAAGCAATTGCATACATACCCGACTAAATAAATGAAACACTGATGCAGTATATCAACTCAAACAATAAAAGACTGGAAAAAATGGAAGAAGCTTTAAACAAATATCTAGATGAGGTGACAGAAATGCAAAACTCAAGAGGATGAAATGAAGAAAAGGCTGGCTGAATATGAGACTGCACAAGAAGAGATGTCTCAAAAAAATAGAATTAGAGGACAGAACACAGATAAAACCTGAGGTTTTCTGCTGTAAATGAGAAGTTGGAAGGAACAGACTATATTAATTTCACAAAAGCACAAATAAGCAACTGGAATGGTATTCCACAACAGGAATTGTTAATTGAAAGGGCACATCAGGTGTACATGTCAAACCCGGCCATGAGAAAACAGCCTAGACCTTTAATAGTAAAAATGCAATCTTACCAACAGAAGGAGTTGATTCTGACAAAACTGTGGCAGAAGGACAACGTATTAAAAGTGGGAGACAGGTGATCCACTGTGGCGACCCCAAACTGGGAAAAATCGAAAGTAGTAGTAGTATACTTTTTCTCATTCTTGAATAGGGGAATGATGGGTTAAGGCCATTAGCTTTATACAATAACAAGTTACAACAGAAAACAAGTAAATGAAAAAATAATAATGATTATTATAAGGTCCTGTATTTGGTTTTCGTGTCACTAGCAGGCAATCTGATAAAGAGAAATGGCTTGGAGAAAATGTCTTCTGAAAGCATTCAAGTGTTTTCCCAGCTGGGAGACCTATAACGATAAGGCAAAATCAGGCAGCACTTAATTGAATCACAGGCTTTACCATGCATCTTATGTGATGACCATCTACTGGACCAGTAATAAAGGAGCCTCAGTCCTCACTATTGGCAACAGTGTGGGGACATACACTGAGAGGATAAAAGGTGCACACAGTATTTCCACATGCAGCTCTCTGCATCAAGTGCAATTTCTGTTATGAGCATACAGAGACCACAGTCAGTCCAGGGCTGGTTTCTCCCTCTTCTAGCAGATCCACAATAAGACTCCCACTGGCACAGCTGCAGAGTTGAGAGCTCAGCTGAGTGACCCCTTGCATTCTTTCTGTCCAGACAATGCTTTGTGTCCCTGCCAAAGTAGCTGCCACACACTCTCTTTGGGGTTTGATTTACACACACACACACACACACACACACACACACACACACACACACACACACACACACACACACACACACACTCTGGAAAAGGCTGGCACAGGTTTACTAGCTGTACCCCCTTCTGCCCAGATTATAAGGTAGTTATCACTACCACCAGTCACTCCTTATCAGCTACTTTAGGGCCTTTAACAAAGGGTGTTCAATCTTACTGTGAAATGTTAATACTTATACAAATAGTAGTATGACCGAGAGCAAGGCTATTAGAAGTGGCCCACACAGTGTCCCAAATAATTATGCAGCTACTCTCAGAACTTAAATATCTCTACATAGGTCAACCACAATGAAAGGTTTAAATATACTTAATAATAAAAAGAACAGGACAATACTAAATATCAATTCACAGTGACACAGTGCAGTGCAGGGTCACCCAAATAAAGAAATATATCTAAACTAATCTTAATCATATTCCTGGCTGTATCTAAGTAAATTACTATAACCTAAGAACTTATTAATATAGCAAGGTAGATGCGGTGAATGGATCTTGTTGTCAGGTCCAAAACAGAATGCAGACTGCTCTGTCTCACTAAGAGACTTCTCAAAATAATATCACAAATATTACTGCTGGGATAGCTTGCAGAATGGCATCACTTCTTGTCATCTGACTTCTAGTTATCATGCAATCCCCCATGGCTGAAGCTGGCAGTACTTAGTATCCACCTGCAAAAATACACACACAAGGGTTTTTTGCTCAGATCTTTGGCAGATGCTGGAAGTCATAAACCAACTGCATTCCTTCATGCTTTCAAGACTGGTAATTAGTTCACCCTAAAGACAATATGGAAAGCTTCCTAGTACAGACTTTGTGTGTCTGGATGCCTTTGAGAAAGCCTATAAAGTAATTTAATTTCAAATATTTTTCTGAAGTTTGCTGGACTAAGGCTAACCCTCCAGTTGTCTCTGTTAGCATATACATTAAAACAGTTACAACAGTGCATGTACATGTCTGTTCTCCTTCAGAAGGGTACATTGTGGATAAATCTCAAACACAGGCCTTTACAAATACCTTTTCAACACAAAAATCTGTACAAATAAATTTAATATACACATGACACTGTTCTAACACGTGTAACACAAGCATCATATATAAATTAGTTTGATATTCACAAATGACATATAATTATTTATAAAATTCCAGCTAGCTGTGCTGGCAGTATCTCCTTTTGTCACATCATGGATACTCTTTCTGTTTAGCTTGAGTCTGTGTGTATGGCTGATTGGAACTTTTATTTCTATGGAGGGGACTTCAATATCTGAAGATGTACATAGTTTTGTTTGCTACTATTAAGTTAGCAGGTTTTAGGGGGTTATTAGGTGTATGTGTGTGTGTATTTTTGAGGGTTTTCAATAAAACAAAAAGTTCTGCAAGATGGGACATAGTCTCAAATGGAGATGACAAGAAACAACGGTATAAAAGGTTAACCTGCCAAACAGAACATCATGCATGTAACACAAAAGCTGGAATGAGACATTTAAGAAAGCTGTTATACTCAATAGGTCTGAATATTACTCTCTCAAGAATATGATTCATTCTATAATGTCTTTAAACATTAACAGTCTTGCAAATAAATACATAAAAGAAAATAGTGAGCTACATTAAAAAAGAGAGAGTACAAACAGCTATGCTACAGGAGATGCACTTGGAAAGAACTGAAAATGTGAATTTGATAAAGAAAGGTTTTTCAGGATGGTTATTCGGCAAAAGACCTGGGGCAAAGGAAGAGATGGGTACTTATATTAATTGCAAGAGAAGCTCCATATATTAATAGAAGAGGGAAAAAAAACAATAACGGTAGGTTTGTAGTACTAATGGACTACTGGCAAGGGAGGAGGATTACACTAGCATGTAATTATATTCCACTGAAAATTGCTATAATGGAGCTAAAGGAAATTCTGGGAGAAATAATCATCTTTCAGCAAGGAATATTACTTAAAGCTGGGGACCAGATTTTGATTTGTAACAGTGAAGATCTTCACATCTGGGGCCCAGAAAGGGAAATATAACAATGGAGGGTAGATTTTTTAAAGAAATTTGTGAAAATATTTGGCATGGAAGATGTGAATTCAGTGCTAGGAATTTGGAGTGAATTTACATATCATTCCCCAAGATACAAAAAAGTACAGTTTTGTACCTACCATAAATGTAGATGTTCAAGTGTAGACACTGCTGCAGTCATTACACTTGGGTTATCCTGCCGTCAGTCGGTCCTGCAGTTGGCCAGAGTTCTAAAGTTTTGGTCCGGCGTCAGATGCCATCGCCTCCTCCCTGACGTCAGTGCGACAGGAGTACATAAGATGCAGCCGACGCCATTTTCTTCAGTTTTTCTTGCCCCAGATGTCAGGTGCCTCTAAATATGTAGGCAATTCCATTTGCTAATAAAACATACATAAGAAAAGCAAAAAGCAACTTACAGCTATCAGCAACTACTCCCCATAGGTAGTAAGGGTAGAAGACATAGGTACGTACCAGCCAGTAAGAGGGGAAGGAGGGAGGGTAACCTGGACTGCAGCAGTGTCTACACTCGAACATCTACATTTATGGTAGGTACAAAACTGTACTATGTTCTTCGTGTTGCACTGCTGCAGTTATTACACTTGGGTAGAATCCCAAAGCTGAGGAAGGGTGGCTGGTCCTATAAGGCATTAGGGGTGGCTATAAGGCCCTGCAGCACTGCAGTGGCGAAGCCAGCTCTGGATTTAGAGTATAGAGGCAGATGGTAATGCTTGGTGAAGGTGTGTACAGAACTCCAAGTTGCTGCTTCCAAAATATCCTTGGTAGGTACTCCCCTGAGGTAGGCAGTTGAAGTGGCTGTTGCCCTGGTGGACTGAGATCTAATGCTGCTAGGTACAGGTTTTCCATGGTATGTGTAGCAGAAACGTATACAATGTCCTATCCATTTTGAAATGGACTGTTTTGAAATGGCTTTTCCCTGTGCTCCTGCAGCATATGCTACCAATAATTGCTCAGATTTTCTGAAAGCTTGGGTTTTGCCCAAGCAGAAGCGTAACTGCCTGTGAATGTCCAAAGACTGCAGTAGTCTCTCCCTTTATTCTGTGGTTTAGGATAAAAAGTTGGCAGGTGAATAGTTTGGTTTAGAGCCACACTGGATACCACCTTTGGCATGAAAGTAGGGTTAGTTCGTAAAGACACCCTGTCCTGGTGGAAAATGAGGAAAGGTTCCACTGCCATTAGAGCCTGTAATTCTGAAACCCTTCATGCTGATGTTATTGCCAGTGGCAGAGCAGTTTTCCAAGAGATATATTTTAATTCTGCTGTGTTGGCTGGCTCAAAAGCAGGTAAAGTTAGCTTCTCCAAAACAAAGTTGAGGTCCCAAGTTGGAGTAGGGGCTCTACGGGGCGGTCTTATGTTTTTAGCCCCTCTGAGGTACTGCTGTAACAGAGGATTAGAGAAAATTGGTGGATCCATGTTGTAATGAGCAGAGATAGCAGAGGCATGGATCTTGATGGATGAGAAGGAGAGTCCTTTGTTCAGCATCTCAGTTAAGTATTGTAGTATCTGAGGAATGTTTGGTACAAGAGGGTCAAGGCTGTGAACTTGGTTCCAGGCACAGAATCTCTTCCATTTATCCGAATAGGCTTTCCTGGTACTAGGCCTTCTGGCCTCCAGAATGACATCCATAACAGCTTTGGAGAGAGGCATTGCTTGCTTGACTAAGGAATCTTCCATGCAGCTAGGTTTAAGGTCTTTAGCTGGCTGTGTAGTATTTGTTTGTTGTGCTGAGTCAGCAGATGTGGGATCTGAGGCAAAATCCAGGGTGGTTCTTGTGCTAAGCTCCTTAAGATTGGGTTCCACTGCTGGCGTGGCCAGTTTGGTGCAATCAGGATCATCTTTGGCTCTTCCTGCCTGGCTTTTATGAGTATCTTTGGCAGGAGAGGTAGTGGTGGGAAAGTGTATACTTGTAGGTTCTTCCAGCTGAATGAGAGGGCATCCACTTTCCATGCTTGTGGATGGTAACTCCTTGTGCAGAATTTTTGTAGCTGGCAATTTATTTGGGATGCAAACAGATCTATGTCCGGGCTCCACCATTTCTGTGTTATCATTCTGAATATTAATGGATTCAACTCGCATTCGTGGAGATCCATGATGTTTCTGCTTAAGTCGTCTGCCAGTGTGTTTTTCTCTCCTGGCAGGAATTGTGCTTGCAGATGAACTTGAAGGTTTATAGCTGCTTTCCATAAGGTCATAGTTTGTCTGCATAGGGGGTAGGAGTGTGTGCCACCTTGCCTGTTTATGTATCACATAACTGTGGTGTTCTGTCTTTAGTAGTAGTTGTTCTGGATGCAGCAGGTCCTTGAAAGCTATAAGGGCATTTTGTACAGCTAGCATCTCTTTTTGATTGATGTGAAGATGCCTTTGTTCTGCGGTCCACATGCCCTGAATACATTTGCCTGCCATGTGTGCTCCCCAGGCGTAATCCGATGCATCTGTTGTCAGTGTTTGCCTGGCTGTGGGTTGTGTAAAAGGCTGTCCCTTGTTGAGGTGACAAGCTTGAGCCCAACATTGAAACTCCTGTTGAAGGCAAGGGATCAGTGGTACAACTGTTTCCAAACTTTGACAGTGTTGAGACCATACACTCTTTAGGTACCATTGTACTTTCTTCATATGCAGTCTGGCATATGGAATTAGTAGTATGCAGGATGCCATGTAACCCAGGGCCTGCAGAATTTTTCTTGCAGGGAGCTGGGTCTTTGTTGCCATCAATTGAAAGTATTGAGTCAGTTGTCCTTGTTTGTCTGGCGTGACATAAGCCATCTCGGCCATTGTGTTCAAGCTGGCACCCAGGAATATAATCTCTTGTGAGGGCACTAGTTTTGATTTCTTTTCATTTACTGTGTACCCCAGGCAACTTAATAACTTTTTTACAAATGCCAGATGCTTTACAAGAGTGTTCTTGCTCTCTGCTTGAATCAGGCAGTCGTCCAAGTACGGATAAATTTGAATTCCTTTCTGTCTGCAAAATGCAATTACTGGTGCCAGGCACTTTGTGAAGACCCTGGGCGCAGTAGATAAGCCAAAGGGCAGTGCAGAGAATTGGTAGTGCATTGAACCAGCTATGAATCTGAGGTATCTTCTGCAGTTTTGTCTGATAGGGACATGCAGGTATGCCTCTGAGGTCCAAAGTCACTAGCCAAGCTTTCTTGCCCAGCATGGGAAGAAGCTGCTGTAATGTTAACATTTTGAATTTTGGAACATCCTAAGTGTTTAGAGATGAAAGATCCAGAATGGGTCTCCAGGCTTTGTCCTTTCTGGGTACCAGAAAGAGTCTTGAGTAAAATCCTTGTCCTTCTCCTGTGATGGTACCTTTTGAATAGTTCTCATATTCATGAGTGCTGTAATTTGTTTTTGAGCCTCTGCCCATTGATTTGGTGGCAGATTTGGCATTCCTTTTAACCTTGGCAGAGTGTGAAAGTGGAACCTGTAACCTTGAAATACAATGTTGAGAACCCATTTGTCTTTGGTGATCATTTGCCAATTGTGGTAGAAGAGTGCCAGTTTTCCTCCCAAGGGGATTTGTTTGGCAGCTGTAGTGGGAAGTCATCGGAGCTGCTTTTTATTTATTTATTATTTATTTTACATTTCTTTACCGGGCTAGTCCAACTGAATACATGTCCATTTTCAGTGGAGGCCCAGGGAGAAAAGCTCCAGTTGCACAGCATCATAGAGACATACAAAAACATTCAATAACATTTAGATTTTACATTTATAGAACAGACATTTTAAAAACATTTTGAACATTGACGCCTTAGGCTACCGGGCTTAGGCATAGCCCAGGCCTAGGGCACCACCATCTCTGAGGGGGCACTTTTCTATATTGTGTTGATGTAGTTAGATGGGGGGGGGGGTAGTAGTGTGGTGAGGGGTGCCATGGAGCCCTTTTGCCTAGGGCACCAGTTGACCTAAGACCGCTGCTGAACATTGAAAGGAAAAAGTTTGGCAATAATATTAATATGGCGTAATACCTCTGCAGTTACCAAAAATTAGAATAAGACAGAAAAAAATGGCTAATAGAGTTACAGATAAGAAGTAATACTCAGGGAGGAGAGTGCAAGGAAGGAGGAGGAGGGTTAGTTATAAGGAATGGTTAGAAGTAGAGATTTATGGTAGAGAATAATATTTTGATTGGTGACAGGTAGTTAGAGAAAAAACAAATGGTTAGTCAGGGTTGTTACAAGAGCATAACCAGTGATTGGAGAGGAAAAGTTTTAGGTTAGTTTTAAATAGTGGGAGAGAGGTAAGGGTAGTGAGGTCATTTGGTAATTGATTCCATATTTTACCAACTGAGTTTGAGAATAAGGAATCACCTGCTAAGTTATTAGAGAAGGAAGTGTGTATCAACATTTTGTTGGCAGAGCGCAGATTCTTCAAATTATTATAAGGTCTTATACAGGTAGAGAGAATTGGGGTGTTATTGGGTTGGTGTAGGGCTTTGTGGGTGATTATAAGTTGGCTAAATTGTAGTAGTAGTGGTAATTCAAGCCATCCTAGCTGTTTTAGATTCTGACAATGGTGGGTCCTGTAAGGAGAGTTGGTAGCAAATCTAGCAATATTATTGTATGATCTAGTAAGATTGTTAAGATTATATGGTTGTGGCCTGTCTTCCCCTTCTTTCTGGCCTGACGCAACCCATTTTCGAGGCCTGTAAGGACATTGTGTTTGACCTCTACCTCTTGGATGTCTGTATCTTCCCCTTTGAGGTCTATCTGTAATTGGAAAGGACCAGTTCTTAGTTGGCCAGTTCCTGCTAAATCTAGGAGGCTGAACCTGTAAGAAATCCTTCACCGTTTGCATTGATTTTGCCTTGTCCTCCATTTTCTTTAATACCTCTTCTGCCTTAACTCCAAATAACACATCCTGCTGCAAAGGTGCAGCCAATAATTTTGCTTTAACATGATCTGGTAACGTATGTTCTTTTAACCAAGCATGTCTTCTAATGACAGAGTCTGTAACTGCTGGTCTGCAGGAGGCCTCTAGAGAATCAAAAACACATTGCAAAGTATGCTTTCCCACTTGTTCAGCTGCATGCAATAAATCCTGCATTTCTTTAAAATTAGGAGGATCTGATTCTGGAAGCATTTTTTGTTTTAACTGAGACAGTTAAAATTGCTGATATTTTAGCATGTGAAACTGGCAATTTAAGGCTCTCATTGTTAAAGTTGCAGACGTATATACTTTCTTTCCCAAACTGTCTAATGCTCTGGAATCTCTGTCAGAGGGAACTGGATTCTTGGCTGATGAGACCTTAACTCCTTTGGGTCCCTGAGAAATAGTTTCAGGGTCAGCGACAGGGCTTTTATACAGAAATTTATGTGAGTCAGGGACTCTGTAGTATCTGTCAGGTTTAACAGGGGCTGGAGGTAAGGAATCAGGATTTAAGCTGGATTCAGTATACACATCATCGACAATATCTAACACTGGCGGAATAGCAAGGGGTCTGTGTTGAGGTAATAAAAGGAAGTCACTGAGCCTTTTCTTGGATTCTGAGTAATCCTGGTCTTCCCAGTGGAAATGCCTCCTCATGGCATGTAGGGTTTCCCGAAAGGAGTAGTCCTCAGGCGGTGAGGCTGATGGAACTGATTCCTCAGCATCAGAATCCTCATAAGGGGGTAAAGAGTATCGTAAGTCTGAGGATGAATCAGAAGAGATGGATACCTGGTCGGATGAGTCATAGTCTGCATCCTGTCTAGGCCTTTTATCAGGAGGGGGATGGGATCTCCTGATCAGAGTAATTAGGTCTTCGGCCATTTTGAGCATTTGTTTCTTAGGCATGGAGGCCTGTCCTGGAGAATGCTGAATTTGTTTCTTTGACTTTAAAGGAGGCTTAGACTTAGCTGAGGGTTTAATGCTTAACTGAGTAGGTCTAAAGACACCCTCTGTAGCTGTAGGTTGCTCAGCTACTCCGCATCCCTCTGAAAGGTTAGTCTCGGTAGGTTGAAGAGCTTGTGCATCCGAAGGCCCAGCCATCTTCACGTGGGAGTCAGAGGAGGCTTGTGGTTCTACAGAAGCGGTCGTCAGGGGCTGCAAAGGCGCCTCGCTGAAAACTGGAGAACTAGTGACTGGCCTAGAAGAGGCTTCGTCGTCAGTTTTGGGCCTCAGATGCCTATCCTTGTCTTTGCGCTTTTTGTGTATTCTGGTTGTCGGAAGTTCCGACGGCATGGTATAATTGAATTTTCTACCAAAATAATGTCAGGCAAAATCAAACCGATGTTTAATAGTGCGCTTGTTAAACCTAGAACAAAACCGACAACCAGTAACTTCGTGGTCAGGGCCTAGGCATGGAATACAAAAGGAATGGAAATGTTTATGAGGTATTTGCTTCCCACAAGAAATACTGTTATTAACTTTTACTGACATCGGTCTGAGACAAGAAAAAGTTTCCCCAACAGGGTACTTAGCTTTGTATAAGACTTTGGTTCTAGATTCGGAATGAAAATCTCAGGAGACGGCCAACCGGCACTTGCGAACTGCTTTTGCTTTGGGCGCCGCGCAGCAAGAAAGACAAGAAAATGGCGTCGGCTGCATCTTATATACCCCTGTCGCACTAACGTCAGGGAGGAGGCGACAGCAACTGACGCTGGACCAAGACTTTGGAACTCTGGCCGACTGCGAGACCGCCTGAAGGCAGGATAACCCAAGTGTAATGACTGCAGCAGTGTAACATGATGAGTTTAAAAAGATTGCTGTAAAGCAACTGTTTTTTTGATAACTCTAGAGCCCAAAAGCTTTTAGCACAATGACTCAGGCAACAGAAAGTATATAAAGGGCTGTCACACCAAGCTTAGGGAGCCTATAATAAGGGATCCTGTAGAAGTCTTAGAAATATTTCGAAAATTCTATGAAAGTCTGTATAAAGCAGAGAAATGTGGAAATCAAGAAAAGCTACAAATGGAAATGTTTACGGAAGAATTAAATATGTCAAGGCTAGAGGGAGAGGAGGCTCAATTATTAACAGGACAGGAGGAGATGAGATAAAAATGGTGACGTATAACCAATCGACAGGAAAGTCCCCAGGGATAGATAGTATTCTTGTAGAAGTTCGGAAACTTGGAGGGAAAAACTGATAAAGATCGGGGAGAATTGTTTAATAGCATTTTAAGAGGAGAAGTACCAACATCCTGAAAGAAAGAGGTGGTAGCTGTAATACCTAAAGAGCATAAAGACCCATCAGATCTAGCTTCATACAGGCCCATTTCAATACTAAATCATGATTATAAAGTGTTTATGACTATAATGGCTAAAAGAATGGTAAAACTAATGCCAAAATTGATGGATACGGATCAATATGATTTTGTGAAGGGAAAGCAAACATTTGACAACAAACAGAGCAGTGATGATCCAGAAGGAACCAGAATGTAAGAAAATGCCACTGTTGCTGATGGATCTTGATGCAGAGAAAGCATTTTACAAAATAAGCTGGGATTTTATGAGCAGAGCAATGGAGGAATTTGCATTCCCTGATAAAATTATAAAGTTGATTAGGAGGATATATGAAGGATCAGAGGTGAAAATTCAAGCGGGTGGGGTCCTCTCTGATGATCTCTACCTGAGCAGAGAAATTAGGCAGGGGTGTCCTCTACCCTTTTTGTTATTTGCATTACATTCAGAACCACTGGCAAAGAAAATAAGGGACTCAGAAATTCAAGGATGTAATTGGTATGGTACTCAAGAAAAGCTGGCTCCATTTGCAGGTGACATTACTTTACATTTGACAAAACCAGAAAGGGACATTACAGTGCTGTGGAACACACTGAAACAGTTTCAAACCTTTTTGGGATACAAATTTAATGAAACTAAAACAAAAGCAATAGCTGTAAATTATTTACCAACATATGAATTGCTTCAGCAATATCCACATTTATGGGGGCATGATAAAACGAAGTATTCAGGAGTATGGATTAAAAATGATACCTGTGTGGCAGCTAAGGATTTGTGGGAAGAGGCTAAAGATAATACAAACAATGAGAAACCGGAAGTTCTGTTATATGGATATCGAGAGTAAGACACAAGCAGTTAAAATGTCTTTAGTCCCTTTAGTCTTACATACAGGTCAGGCATATTTTTATCAACCAGAGGAGAAGTTGTGGATAGTAATTAATAAAGAGCTAAAGGATTTTATCTGGAAGGGGAAGACGGCAAGAGTCAAGCAGGATAAACTTATTCTTTCAATAGAACAGGGCAGATTGGGATTACCCAAGTTAAATAAGGTATTTCAGAGCAACACAGCTAAGGCTACTATACATAGCACAAGCAGAAAACTATAATTCAAAGTGGAAAGGGATGATGAAGCGGGGAGGGTCAGACTGGGATTTTGGATGGAGACCTTTAAGGAGAATAACAATAATCATACAGAATATTATATTCATAAAGTCGCAGAAGGTCTTCTAAGAACTAAGCCAACATGGGAATGGAGAAAGGAGATTCTACCAATACGAATGACTGCAGTTAGGGATACAGGCAATAGGCAAGAGGAGGTGGGGATATATTGGAGGAAACTGTTGAAGGAACCAAGGTATTTGGAGCAAATAACTAGAGAGGGAAAGGTAACAGAGTGGGAAGGCGCCAAGAACCTATTTGGACTGCAGGCTAGAGATTGCCTTCCATATCAAGGACTGATATCAGAGTATAGGCAAACAGAAAGAAACAAGGGGTCCTAAACAAAAGACCAGCACTGTTAGAGCTTTTAGTAGAATCTAGAAAAGAAGTTGTCATTAAGAGCATATACAATATTGCATGATAAGTATAACAATCAATCAGTGGGGGTTAGGAAGGATTGCGAAGAGAGATTAGATAAACAATTCACAAAGAAACTATAGGAGGATATATGCATTTTTCTCAAATATTCAACAAAATCTAGAAGATTTAGGACCTTTGCCTGGAAGTGTTTACATAGGTATTTTTATACCCCAAGCAGACTTCAAAGAAGTTTTCCTCAGGTAGACAGCAAATGTTGGAGGTGTGATGGGGAAGAAAGAGATAACTGGGAACATATTTTCTGGGAGTGTAATGAATTTGCAGACTTTAAAGATGCCCTGCAGACTGCCTGGTCTGACATGCAGGGTAAGCGAATTGGAGTAATTAGTGAAATTATTTTTTGAGCTATGATACACAATTGGAATTGCCAACACATAGTAAGGCCTTGCTGAGTCTAATTATAATGGCTGCCAATAAAGAAATTATTAGAAAATGGAAATCAAAGTCTAAAACTACTTTACTAGAAGTAGCAAAGATAGTAACAGAGACAAAACAACTGGAACCGAGATCTTTAGAAGAGGGTAGTAGCAAATTACATAGGAAAAAATGGGAAATGTGGGATCAATACAATCAGAGGAGGAACAAAGTTTAAAAGAAGGTAAGAATATGAATGAGCTCTTTATTGGTTGACCAACAATGACTGGATATGTTAAAAGTGATGTACAATGTTTGCAGCTACAGTCATGTTGGCACAGTTTGGAATGTATAATGTTTGCAACTGAGATTGTGTCACTATGGTTTATTTTCATTTATATAAATGTAACATCGCCTATGTCATACACGATAATTTAATAAAGATGTTTCTTGTTAAAAAAAAAATAACAGAAAACCTCTTCCATTTGGATAAGGAGGATTTCCTAGTAGTGGGTTTCCTGGCCTCTTGCAAGACCATAAAGTACAGTTTTGTACCTACCATAAATGTAGATGTCCGAACTGGATAGCATCTGCAGTCATAACAACTGGGTTGTCCAGGCAGCCCTGCAGTCGGCTCATCACTGCTGGTCTCCGGTATAAAGGCATCATTTTCTTCAGTGTTTCTTGCCCCAGATGCCCTTCCTGGAAGGCTAATTTTGGATAAATGCCAATGTTTCCAAAAGGATAGAAGGCAAACTCAGAAAATAAGCATGTATGTACATATATACAAACAAATACACCATAAGAGACTCCCACTAGCTAGCTATTAAGAGGGTAAATATGACTGCAGATGACATCTACATTTATGGTAGGTACAAACTGTACTATGTCCTTCATGGATGCATCTGCAGTCATACCAACTAAGGGAGGAGGAAAAATTTAGATTATGGTGGTTAGGATCATCTGGAGTACAAAGGTAAGTTATAATGCTTGGCAAATGTATGCACGAGGAAGGCTGTGGTAGTGGCTGTTGCCCTTGTAGAATGAGGCCTTATGTTCTGTGGAATTGGTTTTCCATGGAAGGAGTAACAGAATATCCATTTGGAGATTGTCTGTTTGAAATTGCTTTTCCTTCCTTTCCTGTTGCATAGGCTACAAAAAGCTGGTCAGTTTTCTGCTATTTTTGTTCTGTCCAGGTAGTAGCGTAACTGTCTATGTACATCCAAGGAATGCAGCATTCTTTCCCTCTGTTTTGTGGGTTGGGAAAGAAGGTAGGTAGGTGGATTGCCTGGTTTAAAGACACTCTGGATATCACCTTAGGCATAAAAGTAGGATTAGTCCTCATGGACACTCTATCTTGGTGGAAGATTAGGAAGGGCTGTACCGCCATTAGGGCCTGAAGTTCAGAGACCCTCCTTGCTGAGGTTATTGCCAGTAGGAAAGCAGTTTTCGATGCTGTAGGGCTGCTGGTTCAAAAGGAATTTTCTAGCACAAAGTTCAAATCCCAAGCTGGCAATGGTGTTTTCCTTGGAGGTTTTACATTCTTGATTCCTCTGAGGAACTGCCTGAGTAAAGGATGTGAAAAGACAGGTGGATCAAAGCTGTATTCTGCTGAAATAGCTGATGCATGTATCTTGATGGAGGAATAGGACAGGCCTGTATGTAGAAGCTCTGCCAGATACTCCAAAATGTTAGCCATATCTATAATTGACACATCTTTTCCTCTTTCAGTGCTCCAAATGACAAACCTTTTCCATTTTCCTGCGTAGTTCCTTCTTGTTGAAGGTCTGCGGGCTTCAAGGATAATGTCTTTAACCCTTTGGGAAAGTTCTGGGTTAGTTGCTGCTATGTGATGTGCCATGCAGTCAGTTGCAACGTCTTTAGGTTTGGATGCATGATGCTGTAGTTGTTCTGAGTTAACATCAAAGGCATCAGGATGTTGTCGACATGCTCCTCAGTAATGGATACCAGTGTTGTCTTGGCCAGTTTGGAGCTATCAGGGTTATCCTTGGATTTTTAGTAATACCTTGTGTATCAAGGGAAGAGGTGGAAATGCATATGCTGTTAGACCTTTCCAGCTGAAGTCCACTTTCCATGCAAGTGGGTGGAATGTCCTTGTGCAGAATTATTTGAGCTGGTGATTGAGAGGAGATCTATCTGTGGTCTTCCCCATTTCTTTGAGATGGTCTTGAAGATGTCCGGGTGTAGCATCCATTCGTGGGCATCCGATGTGGTTCTGCTCAATATGTCTGCTAGAGTATTGTCCTTGTACAAATATTGCCTGTAACTGGATGTTGCAGCTGAGTGCCAGGTTCCAAAGCTCCAAAGTCATTCTGCATAGGGGTATGAATGAGTGCCTCCTGCTTGTTGATGTACCACATGACTGTGGTGTTGTCTGTCCTTATCATCAAATGGCCCTCTTTGAGAAATGGTCTGAAATTTTGGATTGCCAGTTTTACTGCCAGCATTTCTTTTAGGTTGATGTGCAGGTGGAGTTGATCCCATGTGAGCCCCCCATCCTAGGTCTGAGGCGTCTGTTGTGATGGTCTGGTTTGCTTGATAGCTGTGAAAGGGTAGGCCAGGGTTTGACTGGCATGCTTGTGCCCACCATAGGAACTCCTGTTTTAGGCATGGGATTAGTGGAATTTCCGCTTCTAGGCTGTGCCTGTGTTGGGACCATAAATTCCTTAGGTACCACTGTAGTTTTCTCATATGTAGTCTGGCATGTGGAACCAAGATTATGCATGATGCCATGTAGCCCAAGGCCTGAAGGACTTTTCTTGCTGTTAACTTGTTCTGTTTTGTTAGAGCCAAGAAGTAAAGAGGAGTTCTTTTGTTTTTTAGGAATGCCATTTGTTTTACAGTGTCCAATTCCCAGGGATGTACTTGTTTGGGATGGTATGAGCCTTGACTTTTGCAAATTGACTGTGTATCCCAGTGCTTGTAGCAAGTAAATGACCCTTTGTAAATCTGTTGTCAGCTTGCTTTTGTTGTCCCCTTGTAGCAGGCAGTTGTCCAGGTATGGATAAATTTGGATTCCCTGTAGTCTGCAGTGGCGATTACTGATGCCAGGCATTTTGTGAATACTCTGGGCAGTAGATAAGCCAAAGGGCAATGCTGAGAATTGATAATGCTCTGATCCTGCAAGAAATCTGAGGTATCTTCTGCAAATTGGTCGAATGGGGACGTGCAGGTATGCCTCCTTGAGATCTAGAGTTACCAGCCAACACTCCTTGCCCAGCATGGGCTGTAGGGTCAGCATTTTGAATTTTGGGACAATGATGTATGTATTTAAGGTGGACAGGTCGAGAATAGGTCTCCAACTTTTTTCCTTTCTTGGAACTAGGAATAGTCTGGAGTAAAATCCTTTGCCTTGTTCTGTTATTGGCACTCTTTCCACAGCTCTCATCTTTGCTAATTGCATTATCTGCTGTAGAGCTTCTGTTTTTTGATGTGGAGGCAGGTTTGGCATTCCTCTTTTGACTGGTAGAGTGTGAAAGTGGAACCGGTAACCTTGGTCTATGGTTTGCAAAATCCACTTGTCTCTTGTGATGTAGTGCCAGTTTTTCAAAAATAAGGTTAATTTTCCACCTAATGGAGCTGCTATTTGTTCCCTGGTAGGCGGATGTAGAGTTAAGTCACTGTGATTGTGCTGTTGTAGTGGTAGTGGCTGAGTCTGTGCCTCTGTTATTACCTTGCCACTGGGCACCTCCTCTGGATTGGTTTCTGCCTCTGGAGCGTCTATTCCTGCCCTTTGGGATCTTGTGGAGTCAGGAAAGGACCAATTTTGGCAGGCCAGTTCCTGCTAAACCTTGGTGGCTGAACCTGCAAGAAATCTTTAACCGTTTGAACAGATTTTGCCTTTTCTTCCATTTTCTTCATTACCTGCTGGGCAGGTGTACCAAACAAACTGGTCTTATCCATAGGAGCATCTAATAACTTAGATTTAACATGATCCGGTAAGACTTGTTCCTTCAGCCATGCATGTCTTCTTATCACTGTGCCAGTCATGGCTGATCTAAATGAAGCCTCCAGTGCATCATAGCCACATTTTAAGGAATGGTTACTAACCTGTTGTATGTTATTTACCATTTCTAATACATATTTCTTATCTATAGAATCGTCAGAGGATAGTTTCTTAGTTAACTGATCAAGCATAAACTCTTGGTATTGTATCATGTGAAACTGACAGTTTAAAGCTCTAGCTGAGAGAGTAGCTGAGGTATAAACTTTTGCCCCATCTGTCTAAAGACCTGGCTTCCCTTTCAGAAGGAATAGGGTTTTGCTGTGGTCGAGGCTACTGCCTTAGGCCCCTGGGATATAGTTTCGGGTCTGCAAGAGGGGCCTTGTATAGGTGATGATGCGTGTCTGGTACCCTGTAAAATCTGTCTGGTTTGGCGGGGCTGGAGGTAAGGAATCTGGTGCAGAGCAGACATCATTAAACAACAGGGAGGACAGGAGGTATAGCTAAGGGCCTGTGTTGTGGAAGGTGCAGAATAAGTCTTTTCTGGAATCTGAGAAATCCTGTTGCTGCCATTGGAATTGTTCTCGCATGGCATGTAAGGTTTCAAAGGAGAATTCTTCTGGTGGAGAAGCAGCTGGAATGGATTCTTCAGCATCTGAGTCTTCATAATTGGAGAAAGGAGCCTCTGGCTGGTCTGTAATATCTGAGTCATCCGCAGAATCATCAGAGGACACAGGCTCGGGGGGCTCTGCCCTAGGTCTCTTCTCTGGGGGCTGAGAGGCCCTGTCTGGGTGAGATTGAGATCCCCTAATTAAAGATATTAAATCTTCTGCCAGAGTAAGCATTTGTGAACTAGAAGTAGGCCTGGTTGAGGGGGGTTTAACAGGCACTGATTTTGTAGACTTGGCTGCTTTAGCCCTGGCAAAGGCCTTAATGGACATGGCTGCAGGAGGCCTAGCAGCACCACGTGCTGGGGTAGAGACATCCAAAGGGATGGTGTCTGATAATTCACTAGAAGCCACTGTAGTAGGTAAAATTTCAGAGGCCGATTCAAGTAAGGTAGCAGGAACCTCAGAAGTAGTCAAAGATTCAGCTGTGCTTTGAACAGTTTTCGGTTTTGGTTTCGGCGAAACCGCGGTCTTTTCTTCTTAACAATTTGGGTAGTCGGAGGATAAAACTGTTCAGCAAACTCGGTTGAAGAAGCACAGGCGAACAGGCTGCGTCTGGGCCTAAACAAGGCAAACAGTAAGAGTGGAAATCTTTATGAGGTATTTGTTTCCCACAAGTTAAACAGTTATTGACTTTTTCTGACATCGGCTGAGGCAAGAAAGAGTCCCCAACAGGGTACTTAGCTTTTAGAAGTCTTCGTAGTAGAAATCTCTGGATCCGACCGACAACAGCTTCTGCTTCAAGAAAGACTGAAGAAAATGGCGTCGGCTGATGCCTTTATACCCGGCGCCCAGCAGTCATGACGTCGGCTGACGTGCGACATCAGCGACTGCAGGGCTGCCTGACGACAGGACAACCCAGTTGTTATGACTGCAGATGCATCCATGAAGGACATCCACATCCTCAAGAAAAAAAGTGTCTACCTGGAATCAAAATCCTGTCACCCACTATCATTTGAAGAATGGACAAGTTGGGATGGATGAGAGATTCCTTGTCTTGTGTGAATAGATCCACCCTGTGAGGTAACTTGTGATGACTGCCCTTGGCTAAATGCAGAAGAAGAGGGAACCAATTCTGTCTCAGCCAAAATGGAGTCAACAAGAGTTTTGGAGCATTCTGTTTTATTTTGAACAGACCTTTTGGAATGAGGCTAGGAGAGGGAAAGCGTAAAGAAACATCCCCTTTCAATAAAAAAGGTGGGCCATCCACCTTCCAAACCAGAGGACCTGGGACATTGGCACAAAACAGAGGGAATTGTCTGTTCAGAGGGGAGGCAAAAAGATCCATTTCAGGAGTACCCCACTGGTGGACTTTGTCCAGAACTCCATCCCTGTGAAGCATACATTCATGGGATTGAGTTATGGACCTGCTCAGAGAGCCTGCCACAATGTTTTGACCTGAAAGAATGTAAACTGCCTGAAGTTTCACTTGATACTGGATAGCTAGTTCTCACACTAGGAGTGCCGTCCTGTAAAATAGATAAGACCTTTTAACCCCATGTTTGTTGAAATACCACATCACTGTGGTACTGTCTGTAAACAACTTGAGATGTCCTAGGGAGAAGAAAGGATGAAAGGCCTGAAGAGCCAGAAGAAGAGCTCTCATCTTCTTGACATTGATGTGGTCTTTCTGTTATTGAGGCAACCAGACTCCCTGCACCTTCAGGAAGTTGAAAGCTGTTCCCCATCCCACATCTGAAGCATCTGTGAACAGATCCTGAGAGGGAAGATGGGATGAAAAAGGAGTCCTGGATTGAGACTCAACTGCTGAATAAACCATTGAAGTGCCTGCTTGAGACATGAAAGAGGAGGAACTAAAATTTTGAGAGGACAAGAATGCTGAAGCCAAACTGGCTTTAGAAACCACTGAAGTTTTTTCATGTGGAGTTTGGCAAAAGGGACCATAACAATGGTGGAAGCTATGAACACCAGAGCTCTCAGAAATTCCTTGGCTGTTATTGAGGTCAGAGGAAGAAGAGATTGAAAAAAAGGAAATGAGAGTTAGGGCCTTGGGAGGAGGCAGGGATGCCAGCATAAGAACAATCTGGATCCTGCACCCCAGAAAGACATGATCCTGATAAGGAGTCAGAAAGGACTTTTTGAAATTAATAGTGAACTCCAAGCTCCGCAGAAGGGAGACAGCAAAATGAAGATTTTGCAAAAAAAAATCTCTGGAGCAGATGCCTGAAATAGGAGATCATCCAATTAGGAAAAGAATTGGATTTCCCTTAGCCTGCAAAAAGCAATCACAGCAGGAAGGCATTTGGCGAATACCCTTGGGGCAGTAGAAAGGCCAAAAGGCAAAGCAGAGAACTGAAAATGCCACGAATCAACAAAGCAGTGTAAAAACTTCCTGATGAAGGCAAGCATCCTTGAGGTCCAGAGACATCAGACAAGCCTGAGGAAGCAGAAGAGGGAACAAAGTCTGAAGAAACATATGAAAAGACGGAACCTCCAGAAAAGTACTTAGATGAAGAGGTACAGAATAGGTCTCCAATTGCCCTCTTTCCTGGGCAACAAAAATATTCTGTAGTAAATCACCTTCCCCCTTTGGGAAAATGGAAATTCCTGAATAAATAGTTCCCTGAATCAAGAGATTCAGAAGCACCCTAGGAAAGAAAAGCAACTGCTCCCGAGGGGGCTGTGGAATGCCCATAAAAGGGGGAAGATACTTCCTGACTAAAAAATACCCTACGTGGACAATCGACAGAACCCAGGAATCCTGAATAATCTTTAACCAAACAGGAAGAGAAAGGGAAAGATGAAGGGGAAAGAAAGGAATGTGGTCATGAAGAACAGGTTTGTCAGGAAAAGGAGACTTCTATGGCACAGATGTTTGAGTAGCATTAGCAGGAGGAGCCTGCTTCCCACCCTTACTCCTGGGGGGGGGGGGCAAGACTGCCTATGAACAAAGGCTGGCTTAGTGGAGTAATTAGGCACAGGAGAAACAAAAACATGTCTAAGTTCCTGCAAGGCCTTGTCCTTTTCCTGAAGGGACTTAAATCATCAGCAGCTTCACCAAACAAGTGTTTCTTGTCCAGGGGAGCATCCATCAACTTAGCCTTAATATCATCAGGCAAAAGTTGAAGATAAAGCCAAGAATATCTCCTCATCACAGAACCAAAGGCAGCAGACCTAGAAGAAGCACCTGCTGCATCATAACTACATTTAATGAAATGGCGAGGCACCTGGGATGAAGTCCCTAACATAGAAAGAGCAGACATTTTTCCTTCAGAGTATGGAAAATCAGAAATTACTTCAAAGGCCTGGGAAAGAAGAGCAAAAATATATCTGGACATATGGGTCTGATAACTGACCACCCTAAAAGCCAAGGTTGCAGAGGTATAAACCTTCTTACTTAACCTTTCCGTAGTTCTGCTGCTTTTATCAGAAGGAATTAACTTAGTAGAAGGCAACTGAGATAGCTTGCCAAATGCCACAGAAGGGTCAGCAGGAAGACACCTATATAGAAATTTGCAGTCCTCAGGCACCCTATAAAACCTATAGGGTTTGTTTGTGGCAGAGGCCTGGGAATCAGGAGCTTTAGATGCAGTAGAAAAAGCAGCCAAAACAGGAGGGACAGCAGAAGGACTCTAGGAGAGTCCATTTGCAGAAACTCATAATGCCTCTTAAATACCTCAGATACCTGGGTACAATCCCATTTAAAAAAAACCTCTACCATACTGGAGATGGCATCTCCAAAAGAAATTTCCTTGAAAGGAATATCAGGAATAGAAGATTCCCTCTCCTTTAGATTATGGGTCTGAGAAAGAGGAATCTGACATCAATAAGAAAGGGATCCCTCATCTGAATCTACCTCCTCCTCAGAGGAAACTTGTTCCCTGGGACTTTTAAGGTGAGTGGAGGAGCAAGGGGGAGTTGGAACAGAGCCTCCATGAGGCTGTTTCAAAGCCAAAGCATTAAATAACCAGAGTGAAATTCTGCATTTACCCTGTGGGTCCTTCGGAGGTGAAAAAATATGCTTAGTCTTTTGTTTTTTCTTCAAGGGGATATCCACCTTATAAAGCTTAGAAGATTCTGTCCCAGGACGGTTTTCAAGAATAGCAGTGTTAACTTCCTCCCTGACCAAAATCTGAGGAAAGCCCCTAGGTCCCTCGGAAATAATCAGCCTCGGTTCTGTATGAACATCCTAAGCAGACATCTGTAAGGCCTCTAAGGATGTGCGTAAGGCTGTATTCATGTTGGCCTCCAAAATGGTCATTGCCGAAGAATCCAATGGCAGAGCCAGGCAATCTTTCAGGCTTTCACTTGCCTCGGGGGAAATGTCCAGAGAAGGCTGTACAGCAGAAGAATCAGACCTAAACTTCTTGCCCGCCTTCTTCACAGACGGCTGTCCCTCAGAGCTGGAATTTCCTTCAATCGTGTCTTTAGTTAAAATCTTAAGGTGCTGATTCTCCAAATACAAGGCCAAAGAAGCGGACTATGGAGACTCTTAGGAACAAAGGCCTGGCAAACTGAACAGGACATTTGATCATGGGAAGCACCAAGACAAAATAAGCACTGCTCATGACTGTCTTTATGGAAAATCTGTCTCCTATACTGGCATTTACCCTTCGTGGATGACATGAAACTCCACAAACCACAATACAATAGAAAAACATAAGATCAAATAAACCACAACAGGGCACTTATCTGAAAAGGTTTGGTGAACCAGCAATGGAATGGACATTCAGACTGATGATCAAGAGATGGTGTATAGACTGGTGGCAAAGAAGTTCTAAGGCTGGCACATCCATGTCTGACACATGGCATGCCTTAAAGCAACCTAAAGGCTTTGGTATACTGGCTGAATGTTGGGTCTCCCTTGTCAGGAGATCTCTACAGTAATGAATACTGCAACAGTGAAATGGAAGGACATCCAGGTTTGCTTGTTTAGGGAACACACTAACACAGGTTCTAAAATCAGTTATAGTTCCCTCAGAAGACGTTTAAAGAAAAATGAATAAGAACTAAAGTTCTATTGAGGCCAAATAAAATGTGGAAAACAACATACACTAATGTCAGAAAACCAAAAAGGATATGTGATGACAAAGCAAATGTCATTCAAAAAAATCAACATCAGAGTAAATTTTGGCATATCTTTTTAACCTAATCTTCCTAAACCCTCTGTTCTTTTCTTTTTTCTCCTTTGAATGCACCAACTCCTAGCACCTCTCCACCATTCTTAGCTCTTAAAGAATGCTGCCTTATTGTGCATTTTTGCTGCTAGCTACACTATTCACACTACTTGTTTGTTCTCAGTGGGAGCTAGTGACTCACTCATACTCTCATAACTTGTATAACTTACGCCCTTTGTACATTAGTCATCCTCTTCCAATTTAAAGACATCCTCATCATGATCTCTCCATAGTTGCACTGCCATGTGAAGCCCCTGTTTTGTGCATAGTGGTATTGCTGCACTGTATACTTACCTAGTAGTTATCCCATAATATATATATATATATATATATATATATATATATATATATATACATATATATATAAAACAGTTAGGCTGCTTACATAGTTATCTAGAGATGTCATTGTTGTATGCAGTATATGACTTAAGGAGTATTTTCCTTTTTGTGCATGGATGTTGTAGTACAAACATATGTATACTTAGCTAGTATAACATTTGTTTTATATATGATCTTGCTAATTCTATCATTTTTAATCCTACTGTTAATCATGCAAATGTCTATTCCCTTAAATATTCCTGATTTCATTTTTTTTTGCTTTAGAGCTGATATTTGCACCAAAATGTAGGGAACTATGGGTAAGTGTAATTTGCTGTGGGGGCTGTCTGGTGAAAAGCAGTTTTTTTTTTTTTTTTCAAAACGGAACTAAAATATATTGTGAGGACATCTTTTGTTACAGTTTGGACATCTGAGATGTGCACAGAAGATAAAGTACGTATAAGTTTTGCGTACAGTGACTATAGACAAAAGTGATTGACTACAAAATTATTGCCGGATTAATGTGATTTTTGTGGATCAATTTAGACTATTTTACTGTGGCTACTGTTGCTTGAAAAAAGAAATGTACTTACTGTGCCCATTATTTTTGTCGCAATCAAACATCCAAGATGTATACAATCAAGGAAGTAGCTATAGCTGCTGTGTGGGGATGGTGGCCTCTCTGTGGATGAAAATTTTCATCTCTTGTCATTCAGTCTTAGGTTTACTCTTTTAGAGAAGTTGCTAGGACTGTTATAATCTAGTTAAAATGTATTTAGTCTTACTTTGCAGGACTAGTTTTCAGTGGTGTAAATCAATTGGGAGTATTTTATTGTGGCCATTTTTATTACAATCAGAAGTAAAGTATAGACAGTCAAAATAGTTGTAATTGAGGATCATGGACAGTGGCGAATTACAATGACAACAGTCTGAGTGGTCATTTATTTTTGAAATATTCTGAAAAGGGTAATTCTCTTATATGTTAGGAAATTGTGTTTCATTTATTGCTTATAAATATGACTTGAACCAATCAAGTATATATTTAAAACTATTATGAATCCAAATGAATACTTGCACTTATGCATGGTCCTAAAACGATACTGTGAGCCCATTGCTTGAATATCACCTGAAGCCCAAGGTACACAATCTGCCACAGAGCGGAACCATGAAAGTAGGCAATTTCCTCAAATTAGACATACTGCTTTTAGTTGTACTCAGTGCCTAATGTATACAATGCAGTCAAGTGTTTACGTCTAAGCAAGTTTAAACTAATCAGTTAAAATGTTCATAACTGCTGCTAAAGACTCCAGTACATATTCTGTTCCACGTACACAGGGTGCTCAGTGGGTGCTGTGTGATGACATAAAACAGCAGATATGTGTACTTAGTGACTTTAAAAGAAGAAGAAATTCAAAGTCATTTTTGTAGGGAGCAATTACACTCCTTACATGTGCAAGCTCTCCAGTACCTGCTGCTTTTAAATAAATTACCTCTGATGCTGATCCCCTTCAGAAGACGGCAAATTAGATACTCCATTTTTCAAATTTCAGACTTTATAATTATGATACTCACTCATTATATACAATATAGCCACTGGCTTTATTCATTCCTTCCAGCAGCTTAAGTACACATGTACTCTCTTCATTGATTACTTCTGCTGAAAGACATCAACCTTAATTTCTCTCATTACCTACTTCTGATTCTCTTTTTTTTTTTGGGGGGGGGGGCATCTTTTGGTAGATACAGTGGAACAATTACTTATTTTAGAATTTAAAACAGTATTACCCAAGGTCATGCTCAGACAGTATATCTACAAAGGATACGCTTACATTATACATTACTTCTTGAGCCAGATGTAACAATTTACATACTGCCTTCCTAAGAATGACATTATCAAAAAAAATCACAAATTGCTCCTTTGCACATATAATCACTTTCTTCTAATTCCCTTGTCAAAGGTCCCTTCCCCTAAAGGATCTAAAGACCACAAACTGCTTACATGTGGCCTTCGACAAAACCTTCCAAAAATTGTTATACAAGCAGATCGTTGAACATATAGCTGCATATGGTTTCCTGTGTGACCAGCATCATGGGTTCCATAATGCTTTTAAGTACCATGACTGCAATATACACAGTTACTAAACATACTGACAGCAACACGAAAGATGAACTCCTTACAGCTGGCCTATTTGTAGACACAAGGGCATTCACAAAGGTTAACGATTCTTCTTTCATTAATAAAGTCAGTAAACTAATCTTTGACCTGAATGCATTAGTCGGTTTCAGAAATTATCTTAAAAACAAAACTTTTCAGGTATACACTAACAGCTCCTTCTCAAACCATAGTACCCCTAACACTGGCATAAAGTAAGGGTCAGTACTCAGCACCTTATGTACATCACTTTTTATAAATGGGCCAAACCACAACATTCTCTGTCTCAGTTTAGTCATTTATGCAAACTCCTTGGTACTTGACTGTGGTAAAACTTACAATAAACTGCAGTACAAACATCAACAATTTTACTAAACTCTGCAAATGGACTGGCAATACAAGTACAAATAAATCCTGTAATATGAAATGTGTTTTCCCCAAAATCTAACTGACCTACTTCCCTCACTAAAAAAGTAACAGGAATAACGGAATGCCTAACGTGACAGAACAAAAATAACTTTTCTTGACCCATGCTTAACTTTCACACCACATACACATAACATGGTTAGTAAAAATGCTTGCTCAGGTAAAGCTTTGTTACAGGGTATTCAATCTGCTGTCCCCAGTTACCCACTGTGGACTAGCCAGAAACACTCTCATCCCCAAGACTGAGTACAGCCTATCACTAATGACCCAAACCAAATATAACCAAGGTACAAATGTCAGAAAAAGTTTGCAAATTTGTATTATTAGCTGCCATATAAAACCACAGTTGTAACTTGATAAAAGTTTTCACTGGCTACCTATTAAAACAGAGCTAACTCCTTTGCACTTTTCTATTTAAAATTATTAAAACTGGGCTATGCCCCTGACCTAAAAACAAAACTCACTTTAAGGGAATAATCTTATTCTCTAAGGGAAATGAGAGGGAATCATCACCTTGGCTTGACCTCACTTAGGGTCACCTAATCATGAAATACCTTTCATAAAGCTGGGACCCGCCACCTGGAATCACCTTGCAATCATGTACGGAAATAACAAAGAAAGCTTCAGAGCTAAACTGAAAGACCACCTTGCACAAGGATTCGACCTGTCAAACAAGTAACTCTGGATGGAACCTCACTTAAATGTCTAAATGACGAAATATGAGCTTGAAATGCTTTGTTGTAAATACTAAAGTAAATCTTAGTTTATAAATGTGTAGTGTATGTAGTTCATCTTCTTGTAGTTTGCACAGTTTTCTCATGTACTAATTTTGTGTGTTTTGTTAGTGAACTTATACTTGCATGTTTCTTAATGTGCATTTTCTCCTTCCACATATTGTAACCCTACACAATTGGAACGGAAGTCTAGGCTGAAAAAGGTCACTTGACCAGACCACCTACTCACTTATCAAAGACAAAACAAAACAAAGTAAGGCATAAGAGTAATACCCGCTACTATCCAGTCTACTGCTACTAGGTTCCCATTCATTTCAGCTGCACAAGAAGAAGGCATGAGAAGTATATACTTTTTATTCCTACACAGATATACTTCTTCATGCTTTAGTGAAGGGATCCATGTCTGTTTGCTAACACTCAAGCAGACAGACTATTTCATATCATTACCACAAACAAAAATGTGCTCACAGTGTTAGGGTGCTCACTCATTTCTAATTGCATTTGCTTAAAATGGAAAAGGTATTCGAATCCACCACACATTCCTACCTAATTTGCTTTAAAGTCTCGACTACAGCCTGCTTCAGCATCCTGTCTTCCAGTGTGTGCAGTTCCAGGTTTCATTTACTCTTACAGGGCAGGGAGGTGACCGACATACCATACCACCTCAGTCACTTACTGGAAAACTCCTTATGTCTGTCTAAATTCTCTATATCTCCAGGTTTCAGATGTGCGCATACTTCATATGTAACCTTACCATACTGCTCCATGAATCTTACTGCTTTCTTCTTGTGAAGGTCACGATACAGTATTTCAGAACAAATGTCCGTTTTTGAGAGGAGATGAAGCAATAGGTTTAATCGACAAAAGTGTTGTCTCAAAATGTTTACTGTATTTAGTGGATCATTTCACCACGATTGAGCTTATTTATACTATGGGTCATTCTTTGGGTGGCTCAGTCAAGAGTTAAGCTTAAAATATGTTTCACAAAATCTCACTTTTGGAAGCAAACTCTGTAGTAGTAACACAAAAAATGTGAAGAAATAGTGCACAGAAAATGGCAGCAATACAACCTTTATTCTTGTTCATCATAGTTGTTTTCCATCAAAAGTAAAAATGTTACCAAATATGTCCTGCGTCCCCTGACTACATCAGCACCAGCTGTTGGACTACTGTTTACTGTGCTCCACATCAACTATATTAGATTTCCTGCACTCCTTCATTTTGGTTTACAGCACTCTCCATTATTTGTTACTTCACCTCCTCAGGAGGTCTGTTCTGCAGCTTTTTTGCCTTGTTTCAGTGTTAGGGGTGTCAGTACTGCTTGTTATGTCTTGCAGAGTTCCACTCTCTTTGTCATGTTCAATTATCCCCTGAAGCGATATGTTCCTATTCTCATGATGACTAGATTACATGGAATGCTGGCAATGACCTGAAATCTATTGTTTGGTAACTAAGAAATTCACCTGATGTGTAACAAAAAATTAAAAAAAAAAAAAAAACATGCTTAAGTGAACATACAAACTGCTTACTCTGTTTGCAAATGTTCTGATAATTTTGCTGATGACACTTATTACTACCTGATGGATTAATAAAGTACATCATCTATTGAACATTTTAATAAAGCAATTTGCTGTGTCTTCTAAATGAGGAACTTCAAGAAAATAGTAAAATAAACATATGTTATACATGAGTTTTACTTCTTGCATATTTCCCACATAAGAGAAGATATACCTACCTAGGGCAGTGATGGATATACTTCCACTTGCTGTCTGTTCGCCTAGCTTTTCCCAGTTACCGTCTGGATCCTGGATCCACTCGGTCACTCGGCATTGATAGACACCTTCATCAGATTTCAAGGTATTATATATACCAAGTGTAAAGGAATCAGGGCGCCCTTTTTCCACCTGCAGGTCTCCTTGGGCACTGCGCTCAAGATAAGAAGGATCAACCGTTAGGATTCCGTCTTTGTCCAACACAGCAATGATAATGTGTTGATTCTGATTGGTTAGTAGCTGCCACGTCACAGAAAGGTAACTTGGAGTTCCACTGACAGAGCTCACAGTACAAGTGAATTTCAGTGTGCTTCCTTCTAAAATACTCACAGCATTGATTTTCAAAACTACAGTCATGGTGCTTTCTGTGAAAAAAAAATAAAAGTAATATTTCTTTAGTACTCAGTATAGATCAGTATAACAATCACAGCAAAAAACGGAATCACACATATTACTAAACTGACGGCTGAATAGCTACCTAATGCAACTGTCAAATCAAATTATTAAAAGGAAAATTAATATCCAAGCTCATCACAAGAATACTGGTCTGGCACATAGTAAGAAGTTAAAAGTGGGATTTGTTACTGCATCATCACTGCTAAACATCACTGGGTTACATGTCACAGAAGAAAACTGCTACCTTATTTCTAACAGCTACTGCTGTAGGACTGTGCCTCCAGATACTAGAAATACTCAGCAATTATTTCTTCTTGCACCTCACAGTTCCTAGCTTTTGGCCAGATTACGTCCCTACCCTGGGTAGGGGGCACAGTTTTGCCCTATAGTTTTCTCTCTTTCCATCTGAGCAAGACATCACCAGTCACTGACACTGTCAAAGAAACTGCTACCCAGAACTAAGCTCTCCCTGTCACGGTAGGTTCTGTGCCCAAGAAAGTTGATGAAATCTTTTCTTCACTCCATATTTTGTCTACATAAGTGAAGAACCTATACACCAAATAAGACTGTGGCAGCAATGGCACTGAATCATAACCCAGTGCCATCTTATTCCCACTTTATCCATGTTCGAGATATAGAAACAGCCTACTGGCAATTGTGGGAATTGAGTTTACATCATCTACTCTGGCCATGAAGGCATTAAACAATAAGAAGCATGTGTTCTACTATCAAAGGGACCTCTTGGGCAGGTTACTGAGAATTTTGAGACCATAACTGAAGGTGATGTGAAAAAATGCCTCAATTTTCAAGTGGCAGTAGCTTCCACTACCATAAAATGGGACAGTTTTAGTTTGGTGTTTCTTGCTAAGAATCTCTAGACTACCTTTGTGGACACCCTGTTTACCACTGCTAATCAGGCATGAGACTGATGATGACACAAGGACAATAAGGGAAGTTAGAGGACAGGTCGTCTCCATGTCTGCTGCAGGCAATAATTTCCTCCTACCCCAGGACATCTTTCCAGCACAGCCACTGGAGATCTTGGTCCAGCAGGCACCTACTACAGCAGCTCAGTGTCCAGCAGTCCTCATCAGTTTAGGGCTCCAGTCATACAGTTCACTACTAGGGACCTAGGTAATGCCGAGGAAGTAGGGGTACACCTCTTTTGGGGCACCCTCAGCAGTCCTAACTCAATGTATGATCTCTCTCAAAATGAGCCCAGTACAAAGCCTTGATGGACACTATGTTAAAAGGGAGGAAGGAAAGGTATGCCAGTTGACACATTGTGTTCTATTACTTGGGTAGCTATGGAACCAGAACAATAGAAATGAAAGAAGCCAAATTATTGTTGTTATGGTGTGGGTCAAATCCATTAAGAAAGATACTATGGTAGTAATTGTACTGTGATGAGGGTGAAATTCATGCTAGGAGCTACAGAGTAGGTTTTGGTCTAAAAGATACTGTAATAATTGTGAGTGAACACATATTTCCAATATCTTTGAAAGTGGATGCAGTATGGCAACTGTCCTAAAGTTTAAGACTGCTAGATGTGCCACCTTTATTTAGAGGTAACATGTAATAGTCCCAAATTTTAGGAACTTGAGATTCAGTTATTGGCCTATTGATGAGTATGGAGACTAGAAAGGCCAGGGCATCAGAGGTTAGATTAGTAAATTCAGCTGAAAGACTGTCGGCTGCTAAAGTGGCCGATTTAAGTTTAAGTAGAATGTTTTAATGTTGTGGTTGAGATAGGTTTGTACTGAGAAAGCAGTAAAGTTGATGGAATTAAGTAAGGAGGGTACAGGGGCTGTTTTGAAGGAGGGGAGCAATTATATTGAAGTGGGAGTTAAAATAACAGGTTGTGTTATTGTCAGAGTCAATGGGCATACAGCAGGCTGGTGTGATTTGGCAGGGTTTAGGAGATGGTTAACGGATGCTTAGAAAGTCTTTGGGTTTGTTTTGATTCCACAGCATTTTGTCCCTTTGGTACTGAATAGCTAAATTCCTACTTAACAATAAGATAGTATTCTGATAGATCAACAAACAGGGAGGAAAGGTTCATATAATTTATAAAGCGTGTCTTAAAAAGGACAGGATGGCAATTTGCAGCTCCTTTTTTTATTTCAACAGACACTCGCATGCTGGGCAAATACACTTTTGAAGGACAGAATCACTTCTAACCTTGTTGCCTATGAGTGGGCTGCAAGTCTGAAGGACCCTGTTCTAGAGAAATGGGGCCAACGAGTAGGGGACCTTTTTGTGCCTCCACCACGCACAAATGTGTAAACTTTTTCATTTTTCTCTCTCAAGCGCTGGCCATTCCAAGGTCCACTAATGGCAGTATGGCTCTACGGATTGCTGCACATGCTCCATCCTGTTTGTCTGATTTCCAAGGTTATTCAAAAAGTGCTGAGGAAGAAGACTTTAGTGGACCAGATAACCTTGTTTCCCACTTCTGATGGAAAGATCTGCTCATCCTTGTGATCATATGGTGATGCGAAACTGCCTTTAGTCTCAACTGCTGAATCAATAGTACCTAGATCTTCAAAAAGCTCAACATGGCAACTTGGTGCCTGCCACTCCTATAATAGCTAGGGATCCAAACCTCTCGGAAGTTGTTCACTAATTAATAGCCACTCAGAAATCATCCAGTGGGAGTTTTTATCCCTTCAAAAATGTATGCTAGAAGTGCGTGATCCAATATCTGTGGCACCTCTCCAATCTATACAAGGACATACTTGTTTCACTGTCAAGGGGCATCCTTTGAATTTCAAATTCTCATGAAGTTATCAAATGCAAGACCTTAGCTTCCCTGTATCTCACTATTCAAGCCATGAAAGAAATAATCCTGTTTGACCTATTACTTCACAAAATTTCTAATGCAGCTTATTCCTAGCCTATGGATTAAGTTACCACTACAGGTCAAAGTACTACCTTGGCTATCTTTAAGGCAAAATTTAATAACTGATAACCGATTAAAAATGAACAATCAAACAGGGAAACAAAAGACCGAAGCCAAACCACCAAAGACAGTGAAGCCAATAATTCTCCACTTTATTAAACAAGGAGGTTAAGCACTTTCATTCACTATAATCGGAACGTCATCAGAACCGGAGAAATTAGAGGAAAGAAAAATATTTGCACAAGAAAAACTGTCAAAAGCTTCAAATTCCAGTTTGTGTTCATTAATACAACAGATTCATGAAAAACATTATATAGATTAAGAAACATTGGGCCATTTGGAAAAGGAAGTGACTGAGGAAGTGCAAAAATATAAAGCACAAAATCTAGAGATTTATGAACGGTATAAAAGAAAAACATGGACATGGGAAAGAAAGAAAGATATGATATGGTGTAATATTTTGCAAAGGAGAAAGCCAAACTAATCGATACAAAAAAGCAGCTCCAAAGTCATTTGAAGAGAAATACAGGCAAAGGCACCTAGCTATGGAAAATTTCACATTACAAAAAATAAGATTACAAAGGTGGAAAGTAGAACAGAAGATTAGAAAAGCAGAAGTTAAAGAAACAGATGCTGAAGTTATGGACTATCTGCAAAGTGAATGATTTAGTGTTGAAAGTCTAACACAGGTTAGTCACAACATGATGGAACAATGAGTTCCCCAAAGTAAGGGGGAAAAGGAGGAGGGGGAGACATCTGAAGAAGAAATACTGTTATGGGAAAAAACTGACTTAATATACGGCAACATTTACACAAAGGAGAAAGCAAAATTAATCAATACAAAAAGCCTGCACCAAAGATATATGAAGAGAAATATAGACAAAGACACCTGGATATGGAAAGTTTTACAATACAAAAAAATAAGAAAACAAAGGGAGAAAGTAGAAAAGATTAGTAATAGAGAAGTTAAAGAAATAGAAACCGAAGTTATAGATTACCTGCGAAGTCAGGAGTTTAGTGTAGAAAATCCAACTTTGGTAACATCCCAATATGATAGAACAATGAGTCCCCAAATTAAGGAGAAACCAATGGAACAGGAAGCATCTGATCAGATGCCATATAGATACTTTGGAGCCTTCAGTAGGAAATCAGTGCAAAAGTTCAGTTGGAGTTGCATAACAAGAGAAAAGCAACAGATGACAAAGGAAGAAGCTGAAGACAATATGTCACAGTAATATGTTATGAAACTTTTGTAAAATGCCTGCAGGAAATGGAGAACAATGAACGGTGCCTTATCTTAAAAGAAAAGGACGTAAGGGAAGAGCTGCTTGATTTAATAGAGATGGATAGACATATTAAGACTGAAGAAATAGACTACAGAAAGTCAAGACCCAAAGTGTTAGAGGTCCGATAAAACAAATGAACACAGTAATCAAGACTATTAACAGAAATTCATGTGATATAACAGAATTAAACAGAATATATTACTGTGCAGCTAAATGAATAACAGATGTAGTCTTACCACAAAAATACAGGGCAATAAGGGAAACGAAGGGAAGAAATCAAATGTCATCATGGAAGTATCAAATAGAGAAAACTATAAAGCAATTAAGACAAGAAGTGGCATTATTAGAAGAGTACAGAACAGGGAACAGATCAACAAAAAACTTAGAAAGATAGTGTAAGGATATCAGATGTTACCTGTGCGAGCATGACTGGCTGAAGTTTTGTAAATAATTGTAAATTACCCTGTGTTATATATGCCAACATGATTAGCTATAATTTTGTAAATAAGTTTATCTCTTTTGATCATCACTCTGATTTATTCAAGATGTTTGAATGTCAAACAGTGCTCTCCTGGCTGACCAAATGTACATGTTCTTTGAAAAGAGAATTCTGGACGCATGTTACACCAGGGTTAGCTGAACTAGATGTGATGTCATTGTGTGCCAGAGTTGAGAGAACAGAATCTTCACTGCAGCTGTTTTCTTTTCAAAGTCTGATATGAGTGTGGAATTCTCATGGCACCTTCCTATTACTTTTGAAAAAGATCTGCTATAAAAAGCAGGTTCTGAGTCAGTTGTTCAGGGTCTATATTATAAGAATGAAAGTGCATATGTGCGACTACATAAAAGTCGACACAATGCACGAAACCTAAAAGTAGCGAACGGCCACGTAAGCAAATCTTTCCCTAGGAAAAAAACTTGTGCGGCCATTCACTAAAAAAAAATAATTTAACATTATAAACAGGTGGGGGGCTTTGCCCCCCCCCATACTCCCCAACATGGGGGGCTCTGACACCCCCCCTTAACTAAATATACCAACTCTGAGATTACACTATAGGGAAGGAAAGGGCAACTCCGTGAAGTTGGCTAACCATCTCCTTGCCCTATGACATATTCATCGAATTATTTAAATGCGATTCGATGAATATGTGTCGCTGTTTCGATGAATATGTGTCGCTGTTTCCGTATTTGCTTAGAAGCATTTTCGTGCTTCTAACAGACCCGTTGTTCAGTTATAGTTCAGCAGTAGTTATCATTCAGATGTTTTCCAGAGCTGTTCAGCAGTAGTAGTTCAGTTGTTTCGTGGAGAAGGAGTTCCAGTCGCTGAGGACAAACAACAGCCTGGAGTGTTGATATAACCTCACGTCTTACCTTGCCTTGCTGAGTTATTTAGAATAGATAGGGACAAGTTAATCTTCAGATAGTTAAGGAACTACACCTAGATAGAGGTTATCTAAAATCAATGTGAGATCTATCCTGCAATATTATTTTCATATTTCATGTGTGTGAAACTCTGATGTTTATCGGAATCAGTTATTCAATATTTACATGTTTTAAATCCTTTTACTTATTATTAATAAATGTTTTACTATCTTTCATTGTGGATGGTTATTTAGTTAATATTTTTAATAATTTGAGAGTATTTATGCTTATTGTGATAACATCAGGGCCACTCGGGAAAGCCTTACTGCTTAGGATACATGCTACCATTTGTTTCAATATTTATTTTACCCAATATAACTGAACACCCCATTTGAAGGGTGCTGTTGCATTTGACTGGTGGCAGCCATTACCTTGTAATTTGGGCAAAGAAACACAACAGATAAATCTGCGTGTCTTTCCCAAGAGTGTGAGTGTGTGTGTGTGTGTGTGTGTGTGTGTGTGTGTGTGGTGTGTGAATATCAGACATTTAAGAGCAACTGTCTTGGATACCTAGAACTGGGACACAGTGTTCTGCAGTGGTTAGTGTGGAGACTCAATTGGGACCTGGAGTGAAGCATATAGTCCAGTCCCAGGTTTGGAACCTGTTCCTGGTGTACTCTTAGGATAAATTGTGCATTTCTGTCCCTGCTTTTAGTGATGCTCCCTTACTAGAGACAGTGCTGAGGATTGAAACTCCTTGGTTATTGCCCTGGGGTAAAAACGGCTTGTCACACACTGGTGGCAGTGGTGTGGGATTTTAATTGAGCTTTAGTAGCTTGTGGGTAGCTGTCACTGAGGTGTGTACTCTCGACAGCCACAAGATAAACGTACTGAATTTCATCATCAAAATAATTTAGTCTTTTTTTTAGTCAGTTTAGTCAGGGACAGCAGGCAAAAGATGTCAGTAGAGGATTATAGCAAGCTGACAAAGAACCAGTTGTTCAAGGTGTGTGAAGCCAAAGGACTGGTGCATGCCAGCTTGACTAAGGAAGCAATGATCTCATCCTTAGTCACAGCTGCAGAGCAGACCCACGGCTCAGAGGATATCCAGTTTGGTGTTGGGGATAAGCACCCTTCTGAGACAAGACAGTTACCTTTTCCTCTGAGGACTTAAAAATTCATTTGGAGTTAAGGAAACTTGACTTGGAGACTGACGAGAGACTGAGATGTTTGGAGGCTGAGGAGAGGGAGAAGCACTGTCAGTATGAACTACAACATTTGGATGCTGAGGAGAAGAATGAAAAGGAACTGGAGACCAAGCATTTGAAGATGGAAGCTGAAGAAAAAGAGGCACAGACAGCAGGAAAAGGAGCTTCTAACCCCTCAAAAGGGTCATGGAGGTAATGGGGAAGGGAATGACTGAACCCCCAGAGGCCATAAAGGTCAGTAAACTTTTTCTTCAATACAGGGAGGGAGATGGCTTTGATAGTTTTATTTATATATTTGAGAGAGTATGTATGACCGCGGTGGTGGTGCTGTGGTAGCGTTGTCGCCTCATAGTAAGACGCTGTCTGGTTCGATTCTCAGCAAGAGCGTCTTCTGCATGGAAACATGCGGGAATGGGTGTACCTTCGTTGAAGGCTGTGAGTCAGGGCTGGTAACTCGGCACGTAAAAATCAACTACCAATCAGTAGCGGACCAGAGTTCCACTGTGGTGACCCCTAACCAGGAAAAGCCGAAAGACACAACAACAACATTTGAGAGGGTATGTAAACAGTATAATATTGACCAAGGGCTCTGGGTACGGTTCCTGACACTCTTACACCATGGTAGAGTTTTTAATGCAATTGCTAAACTGTCTGATATTGATTGTTTGAATTATGATAGTGTAAAACAATGTTTACTTGATTGTTTCAAATTAACCCCTGAAATGTACAGGAAAAAAAATCATGAACATAGATGCAAGGCAGACAAAAAGTGTATGCAATTGCATTGCTGATTTAAGTACGTACTTTCACAGGTGGGTGAGTGGGTGTCAGGTCACCACTTCTGAAGGACTGGTAGACCTTTTGGCAAGGGAATAAGCTCTCAGCACTTTGCCTGAGGACATGAGGATGTGGTTGGCAGACCAAGAGTGTAACTTTGCAAATGAGTTGGGGAGAAAATTGGATCTCTACCTGGCAAGCAGATCACCACTGCATAAGAAACAGATACCCAGTGCTGCACATGGACATAAAGGAACCCATGGGGAGCAGCCTAAACCACTCCAACAGAGTTCACCAGTAACAGGGAAAGCCACTAGTTCAAGCACATGGTCAGAATCAGGGATTAGATGTTTCAAATGTAATCAGAGGGGCCATGTAGCATAAAAATGTCCATTGAAAGAAAGTGAGAAACAGAAGGTGAGGGAGCCAGCAAATGCAAATGACAGAATGCCAGTGGTAAGTTGTCTGGAAACAACAGAGGTGCAAGACCATCACCAAAATATGTATCCTATATAGTGGATGAAAGACAGGCCACTGCTAAGAGAGAAACAGCTTCTGATATAACCACTGTGAGGCCTGCAGTGGTTAAGCAGGAGCAGTACTTGCTTGGGCAGTCCACACCAGTCAGAGCTTTTGGTGGGACCCCATTCCAAATACCATTGGCCAGGGTTCATTTTGACTGGGAAGGTGGAAAAGGGAACAAGCAGGTAGGTGAGTTTGAGGATATCCCTGCAGATGTCTTACTAGAGAATGATTTTGATCATGTAGTACCTTGTGTGCATGCAGTTACACACAGTCAAACTTGGAGACACAGGCATGTAGGTCTGGTAGCCTAGGGGAGACCCAGACAGATCCTATGCCTGAAGCTGGGGCTGGTGATGTGGTTACTTCAGGGAGGAAGCTACCTTGTAGTAGTGAGCCTGAAGGTGAACCACAGCTGCTGGTAGGTACTGGTATTCCCATGGACATGGTGACTGCAAGGACAGAGGTGAGTGGTAGTGCCCAGGCTGACAGTGAGGCACTGCTGTTAGATGGTACTAGTGTTTCTGTGGAAGGAGAGCTGGGAGAGGTTATAAAGATAGAGTTGAGATGTGCTCAGTTTTGGATCCTACTTTATGAGGCTTGAGAGAGGTAGCTAAGGAGACACATGATGCTCAAGGAAAGAGGGAGTCTGTATACTGGAACAAAGGGTTACTACTGTATAGACAGTGAACCCCTGAGGGAGAGCTAGAATCTAAGGTAATACAGCAGCTGGTAGAGCCCAGAGCCTACCATCTGGCACCTCTAGCCATAACCCATGACATTCCTTTTGCAGATAACAAAGGGATAACTGTATACAGAGTGGACCCCTAAGGGAGGGCTAGAAGGTGAGGTAATATGGCAGTTGGTAGAGCTCAGAGCCTACCATCCAGCACCTCTAGCCATAGCCCATCACATTCCTTTCACAGGTCACATGGGCATAAGGTGGACTTAGAGACAAAGTATGCACAACTTATACTGGCCTGGGATTGCAAAGGATGTAACAAGGTACTGGAGGACATGTGAGCAGTGCCAAAAGGTAAGCATGAGACAGGGACATAATTTGTACCAAGTTAACATGATGAAACCATATCATGATAGGGAGGCCGTGAAGCTGAGTATTTCAGGTGGATGGCAGGGGGAGTCTGAGAGGGATCTGGTGATTGATCTTCTCAGTGAGGCACAGACTGGCACTTCTGTGGGAGAGTTAGCAATATCTCAGTGGCTAGCCCCTATTCATGTTAAAGAAATACAAACAGTGTTACAAGAGTCTGGAGGCATGTTCACTGGGAAACCTGGGTGCACCCACCTAGTGCAGTACCAAATGGATACAGAACCCCAAAGGCCTATTAAGCAGACTCCTTATAGTGTGCTTGAGTGAGTTGAAGGAGGAGATAAAAGGAGATGTTGGAGCTGGGGGTAATCCAGGATTCCGGTAATCCTTGGGCTTCCCCAGTAGTGTTGGTACTGAAGAAAGATGGTAGTGCAAGATTCTGCACAGACTACAGAAAGTTAAACAGTTATACAGAATCAAATGTGTATCCATGCCTATAACAGATGAAGCTTTAGAACAGCTGGGTAGGGCTAAGCATCTGACCACTACTTATCTGACTAAGGGATACTGGAAGGTGCCCTTGACTCCCATTGCTAGAGAGAGGACATCTTTTATAACACTTTTTGGATTACATGAGTTTACAAGGATGTACTTTGGGATTAAGAATGCCCCAACAACTTTCCTGAGGTTAGAAGACCATATCTTGGTAGGAGCAGGAAACTATGCTCTTGCTTATTTGGACAATATTGCCATTTACAGTCATTCCTGGCAACAACACTTTCAACATGTCAGGGAGGTCTTGGGTAGATTAAAAAGGGCAGGGTTGACCATTAAGTCTAATGAGTGTCTGGTGGGTATGGAAGAGGTATCCTACCTAAGACACAGAGTAAGGGGTGGTAAGATTAGAAAAGAACCTTCCATTGTTGAGATTACTCAGGTGTGGCCTGTCCCTGTTACCAAAAACAGGTGAAATAATTTATAGGGACACAGCAGTGTACTATAGAAAATTTGCACCCAACTATAGTACAACAGCTGCACCCCATACTGACCTAACAAAGAAAAATAAGCCTGATAAGGTAGTGTGGACTGCAGATTGTGAGGAGGCATTCCAAAAGCTTAAAGAAGCTTTGGGAGAACCCTCTGTGTTAGCCAGTCCAGATTACAGCAAATAATTTGTTGTGCAAATTATGGGGTGGGGGCTGTACTCAGCCAAGTTCCTCAGAGGGAGAAGAGCATCCTGTGGTATATCTGAACTGAACACTGCAACCAAGGGAGGAATGTTATGTAGCTGTGGAGAAAGAATGCCTAGCCATAGTATGGGCATTGCAAAAGCTTCAGACTTACCTATATGGAAGTAAATTCATTATGGTTACAGACCATAACATTTTATAACATAGCTAGAGCCAGTAAGCAAAATGCCAAGTTACTGAGGTGGATCATATGGTTACAAGCATATGACATCGCAGTGCTTCATGGTAGTGGGGTCAATAATGCTAAGGCAGGTGGACTGTCAAGAAAGGGTATAGGTTGCTACATTTTCAGTCACCCTATTTTTCTCAAGCAATGATTTTCCAAGGTCACTTGAAAATCTAGCTTGAGTCTTCAAAGGGGGGGGGGGGTGTGAGGATATTGGATATTATTATCTGTGCTAGCATGACTGGTTGAAGTTTTTGTAAATAATTGTAAATTACCCTGTGTTACATATGCCAGCATGACTAGCTATAATTTTGTAACTACGTTTATGTCTTTTGAATATCACTCTGATTTATGCAAGATGTTTCAATGTCAAACAGTGTTCTTCTGGCTGACCAAATGTACATGCTCTTTTGTAAAGAGAATTCTGAATACATGTTATGCCAGGGTCAGCTGACCTAGATGTGATGTCACTGTGTGCCTGAGTTGAGAGAATAGAATCTTCACTGCAGCTGTTTGTTTACTTTTCAAAGTCTACTATGAGAGTAGAATTCTTTATGACAGCTTCCTGTTACTTTTGAAAAAGATCTGCTATAAAAAAGCAGGTTCTGAATCAGTTGTTCAGTTACTGTTCAGTAGTAATCATTCAGTTGTTTTCCAGAGCTGTTCAGCAGTAGTAGTTCAGTTGTTTCCAAATAGTTGTTCCAGTCGCTGAGGGCAGACAACAACTTGGTGTGTGGACATAATTTCTCATCTTACCTTGAAAAGTAAGAGTATAATCTTGCCTTGCTAAATTATTTAGATTAGATAGGGACAGTTAATCTCACACAGTCAAGGAACTACAGCTAGATACTTAGAGGTTTTCTAAAATCAATGTGTGATCTATCCCACAGTTATTTTCATATTTCCTGTGTGGTGTAAAGCTTTGATGTTTATTGGAATCAGTTATTCAGTATTTGCATGTTTTAAATCTTTATTTATTATTATTAAATGTTTTACTACCTCTCATTGTGGCTGGCTCTTTAATATTTAAAAAAAACTCGAGAGTATTTATGCTTACTGTGATAACACCAGGGTCACTCTGAAAAGCCTTACTGCTTGGGATACAAGTTACCATTTGTTTCAATAGCTACTTTACTCAATATAAATGGAACCCCCTTCTGAAGGGTACTGTGGCATTTGACTGGTGGCAGGCATTATGGGAAAAGAAACACAGCAGGTAAATCTGTGTCAGTCATTCCCAATGCTGTGTGTTATGTGTAAATATCAGACATTTAAGAGTGTGTGTGTGATAAATGTAAAACTGGGACACAGTGTTTTGCAGTGGCTAGTGTGGAGACTCATTTGGGGACCTGGAGTGAAGCACATATTCCAGTCCCAGGTTTGGAACCTGTTCCTGGTGCACTCTTAGGGGAAACTGTGTATTTCTATCCCTGCTTTTAGTGACACTTCCTTACCGGAGACCGTGATGAGGATTGAGATGCCTTAGTTTCTGCCCTAGGTTAAAAAGGGCTTGTCACAGACAGATGTGATAAAAGCAGCATGCAGTATTAGAACAGATGGGGCTCTGTCATACACTATTGCAAATAATAAATGAAAGATAACAGCACAGGCCGAAAAACTTAAAAGATATGTATATAAATGTAAAGGAAAAGTAAAAAAATAAGCAACTCACTGATGACTCAAAAACGTTTGAGAGAGACCTGGGAAAGAAAAAGGAATAGAAACATCACCCAAAAAAGACGAAATAGACACATTTTGGAGAAATATCTATGAAGATTCTGTGGAACATACCAATGATACTGAATAGATGGAAGAAGTAAAAGAAACAATAAGAAGTTCAAATGTACATGATATGAAATGGGATGAACTAACAGACACAGAAATTTAAACAAATTTTAAGAAAAGCTCCTAAATGGAATACCTCAGACTGAAATGCAGTTCCTAACTTCTGGATAGTATTAACATCTTTACATGAAGATTTAGCCCCAAGTAAGAAGGAATAATCATGTAAAATCTTACCATAGCCATAGATATCCCTCTCTTCTGTGTTGCAGCATTCTTTACATATGGGTTGTATTCCGACCAATGACCTGACATCTGGTCTGTATACAAAAGCTTAGAGCAACTGCCTGTATATGTGATGTCATATGCAGGCACAGATGTCAGCCATAAAAGTGATGTCTGCACGTACCATCTTCAGAAAAAAAAAGCCCCATGAAGAAAAGCCAAGGGGAGCCAGATGGATCATCCTAGGAAAGAAAGCTGTAGGGTTGAAGGCGGGAGGGACAGAATACTGCAGCACAGAAGAGAAGGATATCTATGGTTATGGTAAGATTTTACACAACTATTCTATGTCCTTCTATTCAATGTTGCAGTACTCTTTACATATGGGAGAGTGCAAGAGCTAAAAGGGAACCCAGGGAGGTGGATAGAGAAGGGGAACTAAGAGAAAGCATTTTCCAAGAATCCACGCAGAATTGCCCTAGCAAATCTTGCTCTGGATCTGGAAACAGTGTACAGTGTGTAATGTTTGGTAAAGGTGTGAACAGAAGACCAGGTGGCTGCTTCCAAGATGGAATGGGCATCTAGACCCTTGAAGGCCCCTGAGGATGCCACTGATCGAGTGGAGTGCTACTTGACAAATGTTGACAAGTACTTTCCATGGAATTCATAGCAAAACAAAATAACCTTAGAAATCCAGGAAGATACAGTTTGTTTGGACCCAGGCAAGCCCAGAGCCCTGGGATGAAAAGAGACAGAGTTGGTCAGACTTCCTGATAGACTTTGTATTGTCAAGGTAAAATCTGAATCGTCTATGCACATCTAAAATGTGTAAAATCCTCTCACTAGAGGATTGAGGAGAAGTAAAGAAGATAGGCAGTTGACTGGATTGATTAAGTGACAACTCATTCACAACATTTGGCATGAAAGTAGGGTTAGTTCTCAAGGATACCCTATCCTTATGGTAGACCAAAAAGGGGGGGTGTAGCCATTAAAGTCTGAATCTCAGAAACCCTTCTGGGCAGAGGTTACGGCTACAAGGAACACTGTTTTCCATGTGCAAAACTTTAGGGAAGCAGAAGCTGCTGGTTCAAAGGGGGCCTGAGTATGTTTTTCCAGCACATAATTGAGGTCCCAAAGAGGAAAAACTGGTTTCCTGGGAGGTCTTAGGTGTAGGACACCTTTTAGAAAAAGCTTGACTTCCAACCTGGAAGCTAAGGGAGAATTCAAAGGCAAGCAAGCAGACAAGGCAGAGCAATGGACTTTAACTGAAGAGTAAGCAAGACCACTGCAAGTAACTCACACAGGTAGGAAAGCACTCAGGGAAGTGTCCGCACCAAAAGGATCCACGTTCCATCTTTGGCACCAAATGGAAAATCTTCTCCACTTGGAAATATAAGATTTTCTAGTAGTGAGTTTCCTGGCCTCCTGCAAAACCCTTAGCATGTCCTTGGAGAACAGGTGTCTGGAAGGGATCAAAAGTTGATCACCCACAGGGACAGTTGTAGAGTTAGCAGAGGTGGGTACATAAATGATCCCTTGTCCTGAGTGAGTAGGTCCAGGTGGTGAGGCAATTGTAGTGATGGCCCTTGGCTAATTGCAGAACAAGGGGGAACCAGTACTGTCTTGGCCAAAAGGGAGTCACTAACAAGATTTTGGGTTTGTCCTGTTGAATTTTCAATAGGACTTTCTGAATTAAGGGGAAAGGGGGGATGCATAGAAACATCCCCTTCCATGACAAAGATAGAGCATCCACCCTCCAACTTGAGGATGAGGAGCTCTGGCATAGAAACAAGGAAGCTGTCTGTTCATAGGGGAGGGAAATACGTTCAGTTCTGGAGTACCCCACCAGTGCACTAGGTCCAGGAACACATCCCTGTGGAGCATCCACTTGTGAGATTGTGTCATGGACCTGTTTAATGCATCTGCCCACTGAGTTCTGAGCTAAAGGAAGGTACACACCATGAGAGTTAGTGTACAAGGCAGCCAGTTCCCAAGTTTTGATGGCCACGCAACAGAGGAAATAGGACTTTGTGGCCCTCCTGCTTGTTTATGTACCAAAAGTCAGTGGTATTGTTTGTGAGAATCTTTATGGGTCCTGGCAAGAATATAGGGTGAAAGGTCTGTAAGACTAATGGTAAGGCCCTCATTTCCCTGACGTTGATATGTTCCTTCCTTTGAGAAGGGGACCAAAGGCCCTGAATCTTCATGGAAGCAAAAGTTGCTCCCCAACCCAAGTCTGAGGCATCTGTGAAGAGTTGCTGAGCTAGTTGAAGAACCTGAACAGGAAGGCCAGGGTTCTGATTGAGCTGCTGCATCCACTAACCTACTGTAAATCTGCTTTCAGGCAGGGAAGAAGGGGGTATCATGACCTCTAATGGATGTGCATGCTGTAACCAAACTGTCTTTAGAAACCACTGGAACTTTCTCATGTGCAGCTTTGCAGAGGGCAGCATGAGAAAAGTAGAGGCCATGAATCCCAGCATTCTCAGACTCCCTGGCTGTGATAGAAGAAAAAGGCAGAAGAACTTCCATGAATGCCCTTCGACTGGATACCTTTCCCAGAGGGAGAAAAACCCTCATCAAATCTGTGTGAAACCTGCACCCCAGGAATATAAGATCCTGACTTGGTGCAAGACAGGATTTTTTGAGATTTTATTGTGAAACCCAGTGTCTGCAGAAAACGGATGGCTAGATTCAGATGTTGGGTTAAGAGGTCTGTCTTGCTGGCCAGAAATAGTGGGTTGTCCATGTAAAGGTAGACTTGAAGTCCTTTCAGTCTTAAGTATGCAAAGGGCTGGGGCTTGGCACTTTGTGAATACCCTTGGGCAGTAGAAAGACCAAAGAGCAAGGCAGTAAATTGAAAGTGCAAAGAACCCACCGAGAAATGCAAACATTTCTGAAGAGGCAGTATATAGGCATATGCAGATATACATCCTTGAGATCCAGAAAAGCTAAGAAGGCTTGAGGGGGTTATCAGAGGCAGAAGAGTAGGTAGGGATAGCATTCTGAAAGAAGGCACCACCAGAAAGGTGTTTAATAGGGAGTGATCCTTGATAGCCCTCCAAGGGCCATCTTTCCTTGGAACTAGAAACATCTTGGAGTAAAATCCCCTTCTCTGCTGTTCTGGAGGGACAGGCTGAACAGTTCCTTGGTTGGAAAACTGATCTAGAATTGAGGGAAACAGATGCATTTGCTTGGGGGGGTTGAGATATTCCATAAAATGGAAGGAGGGTCTTCCAGTTCATAAAGTATCTGTTTTGCATAATAGAAATCACCCAGGAATCCTGTGTAATCTCCATCCAAGCTGGGAGTGAAAGGGAGAGGTGAAGGGATAGGGGGTATTGACTTGGAAGAGGGTGCAAGGTGTCACAGAGGACTTTGTCTGGGCTGAAAGGTCTGCTGAGGAGGGGCCATAACAGCAGCTGTAGGAGTAACATCCTTCGTCTGAGGTTGCCTCCTAGAAGGCTTGTGGGGTCTAGTTCCAGAGGGAGCAGACATAGAGGAATGAGCAGGTTTCCTTATAAAGGATGCCTTGGCAGGGAAATTTGTATGAAATTTTGGAACTGGTGAAACCAGAAGGTGTTTTAAATCCTGGAGTTACTTACCTTTTTCCTGCAGTGATTTAAACAATTCTGCAGCTACTTTTCCAAACAATGAGGAACTGTCAAGAGGAGCATCAGCAATTTAGCCTTGATGTCATCAGGAAGTGCACAGAGACATAGCCAGGAATGTCTTATCAGAACAGAAGCAGAAGCTGCTGCCCTGGCAGAAGCCTCCACTACATCGGAACTACACAATGAAGTTGACCAGCTACTTGAGAGGAGGATGTAAAGAGTGAAAGGACCAGAGATTTTGCCTCAGATTCTGGTAATGGGGAAAGAGCCTGGGTTGCCTGAGTTAATAAGGCCAGAGCACATCTGGATATGTGCGTCTGATAATTAATTGTCCTGATAGCCAAGGTGGAAGAGGTATACACCTTCTTACCCAACCTTTCCAAAATTTTATTTTCCTTTTGAGAAGGAAGCAACTTGGTAGAAGGAGATAACCGTGAGAACTTATCTGAGGTAATGAAAATCAGAGCAGGGTCAGCTGAGGGGCATTTAAAAACAAATTTGCAATCCTCAGGGACCTTACAGAAACTATTCAGCCTCTTAGGGGCAAGGGTTTGGGAGTCAGGGGTCTTAGAGGTGGCCTTGACAACATCTAAAAAGGTTGGCAGCACTGGAGGGACTGCTGAAGGTGTAGCAGTCTCCACCTGTAAGAGCTCATAATATCGCATATTTGTGAGGAATTCCACTTATAAAATTCTCTCATTTTATTAATTGTTTCCCCAAAGGAAAGCTCTTCTATGGGAGAGTCCCTACCATTAGACTCCTCCTTTGGGTAAGCATATTCCAGAGCAGAGGGAATTATATGCTAGACAGTCCTCATCAGATGAGGACTCCTCTGATTCAGAGTCCTGAAATTGAAGTGCTGCAGGCTGTCCTGGAATAAGGCCTTGGGACCCACGTGGCTGCACTGGAGAAGAGGCAGAGGTCAGGCCTGCTATGGGTGATGGTGAGGTTTCATGCCTCAAGACCATCAGTGCCTTGATAAGGCCCTGGGAGAAAATATCCCAATCCAATGCTGGGGTAGAAGGAGACATGTCTAATCTTTTGTTTATTTTTCACAGGCCTATCCTGTTGAGGAGAAATGGGAGATGTAGGCCTAACCTCCTGTAGTTCTTTGGACAAGGAAGATGGAGCAGTTTCCGAGTCTTCTGTGATAAAAAAAAGCTGTGGTTTCCCCAAGTTGTCCAAACCAGATGTCTGCTTAGCCTCAGATGTGCTAGGACCCACACTCCTGATGGCTTCTATACCAGTACCCGGCCAAGGGAGTGAACCCTTCCTCCAATCGTACCGCCAGGTTTTCATCAATCTCAAGGGGTACGTTGGAGGGAGTAGGCACAGCTAAAGAGGATTCGGGTCTAACCTTGCTAATCTTCCTCTTAACAGACTGCTGAGAAGTACTCATGGAACCCTCCATAATGTCCCTTAGCCAGATGTTTAAGTCTTTAGTTTTCTAAGTATAAATTCAAAGCTGAAAGATGACTGTGCAAGGTTTTGGGGATGAAGTCCTGACAAACAGAACAAGACCAGTGGTCGTGAGTAGGCCCTAAACAAAACAAGCACAGCTCGTGTCTATCTTTATGTGGAATTTGCCTTTCAGACCCATGCTTGCCCTTCCTGGATGACATTAACAAAATAAAAGGCAGTGGCAATACATTAAATCCCCTATGGGGTACTTATCTGAAGCTGTAAGACAAACAATGGGATCCAATGGCAGACTGAATGAATGAGTTGACCTTTCAGAATGGTGGTGAAAAAGTTCTGAAATGGTACATGCAGACGTCACTTTTATGGCCGAAGTCTGTGCCTGCGTGCATAGTCCTACATGCAGGCAATGGCTCTATGCTTTTGTATACAGGCCAGAAGTCAGATCATTGGGCAGAATACAACCCATATGTAAAGAATACTGCAACACTGAATAGAAGAGCATCTACTTACATGTGCACCCTAAGAGACATCAACCTGTTTATTAACAGGAAAAATACTCCTCCTCCTTAAGAGTGAGCCTGCAAGCTATCCTAAAAACTATAGACTAATAACTTGCCTTTTGACAATTAAAAACCTATATAATGGAATTGTTGCTGCCAGAGCTTATAGTCATTTAGAAGAAACTCAGTTATAGCAATAGAACAAAAGGGTAACGCAAGAAAGTCATATGGACCAAAGGATTTGTTGCTAAAGTCATAATGGAGAATTATAAAAAGAGGACGAATCTAAGTATGGTATGAATAGATTACAAAAAAGCATTTGACAGCATCCCACATTCACAGAAGTGCTTACTGATGTACAAGATACATCCTATATTGATCAATTACATTATAGTGACCATGAAACAGTGGCAAGCCACTTTTCAGCTAAGTCTTGTAAAGGACAATTTATTATCACAGGGATGAATATTCAAAGGGGGATATTTCCAGGGTGACTGTCACCGCTGCTCTTTTGTCTTCCCTTAACCCATTACTCTGGCTACTTAACAGATTAGGTCATGTTAACAATTTGGCTTCCAGACAACAACAAAATGTAAAGACTTCTCATTTCCTTTTTGTGGATGATTTAAAACTGTATAGTTCATCAGATGAGGAGCTGAAAGCACAACTGAAAGTGGTCAAAACTTTCTCGGATTATATAAGAATGTAATTCGGTCTTGATAAATGTGCAAAAGCAACATTTAAAGCAGGAAAGCTGCAACACCAAATAAATATTAGTCTGAGATAGGACTATATCATAAAGGAACTTGAGTTGGAGGGAGCGCACAAATAACAATAAAACATGAACAAACATGAATAAAACTCGTTAAAGAATATTTTAGAAGACTAAAATTAATGCTGAATACAGCCCTGACATCTAGGAACAAAATCCAAGCTATAAACTAATTTGCTCTTTCTGTTCTAATTTAGAGTTCTGGGGTGTTTGACTGGCCCCAAAAGGTATTGGATCAGTCGAACAGGAAAACAAGAAAAATGCTTCATGCTTATCAAATGATACATAAAAATCATTGTATACCAAGATTATATGTTCCTCATTCTGGAGGAGGCATGGGCCTTCTCGAAAATTATTACATGTGTAGATCTGCAATTGTAGGACTGCATACATATCTGCTGACCTCACCAGATCCAAACATAGTGAAAGTTTTAAAACATGAAGAGAACAAATCTAACACGACTTCCCTGCTTAGTTTAGCAGAAGCACATCGGTGTCAAGTGGGAATGGAAACCAAACCACATCAGAAGTCAGTGTTGCCAGATTTCTGACTGGCCAGGTAGGGACTAAAAAAAAAAAAAAAAAAAAGGAAAAGGTCTTCCACGTCTTTAATGCGGAACATCGTTCCACATTAAATAGAAGTAGCTCTGTGTTTATTTTTTGGCCCGGGCCAATCAAAAATAAACAAACACAGAGCTACTTCTGTTTAATGTGAAACATCGCAGTTCTGCATTACACAGAAGTAGTTCTGTTTTGCGATGTTTTGATTGGCCCATATACTGGTATACGGGCCAATCAAAAATCGCTAAACACGGAGCTACTTCTGTTTAATGCGGAACTGCGATGTTCCACATTAAACAGAAGTAGCTCTGTTTTGCGATGTTTTGATTAGCCCATATGCCGCTATACGGGCCAATCAAAACATCGCAAAACAGAGCTACTTCTGTTTAATGCGGAACTGCGATGTTCCGCATTAAACAGAAGTAGCTCTGGCCCGTATACCAGTATACGGGCCAATCAAAAATCGCTAAACACGGAGCTACTTCTGTTTAATGCGGAGCATCGCAGTTCCGCATTAAATAGAAGTAGCTCTGTTTTGCAATGTTTTGATTGGCCCGTATATCGGCATACGAGCCAATCAAAAATCGCTAAACACGGAGCTTCGTTTAATGCGGAACTTCTGCATTAAACACAAGAAGCTCTGTGTTTATCGATTTTTGATTGGCCCGTATGCTGGTATACGGGCCAATCTTAAAAAAAAAAAAAAAAAAACAAAGCGGAGGCTGCCCGGGATTTAAACCAGCAGGGCAAGACTCGGAATCAGGCTGCTGATCTCGGGACAGTCCCGCCCAAATAGGGATGTCTGGCAACCCTGAGGGTGGCTAACCAAGCATCCCTGGAAAGTACAGGAAGAAGCTGCTGTAGGGTGAGCATTTTGAATTTTGGTATCACCAAAAAGGTGTTTAGAATGGATAGATAGAGGACTGGGCACCAGGTGCCCTCTTTTCTGGGTACTAGGAAGAGCCTGGAATAGAAACCTTGGCCTATCTCTTCTGCCCTCATGGAGAGCAGGGAAAGACTTGCTTTTTGGCCTCTGCCCACTGGTTTGGAGGAAGATCTGGGAACCCTTTTGGGGTTAGCAGAGTGTGGAAATAAAATTTGTATCTGTGGCACACTATGTTGAGGACCCATCGGTCATTGGTAATAGAGGCCCAGTTGCTTGCATGGAAGGAGAGTTTTCCTCCTAGAGGCACAAGCAGGTGGGCAGATGTAAGCGGTGGAGGTGTAAAGTCATCGTGAGTTCTTACTATAAGGGGGTGGCTTTGCACTCCCTGTTTTTGAAGAGGAGGAACTCCATTGCTTAGATCTCTGCATTCCCTGGAGCTGCTGTCGGGAGGGTATGCTTCCCCTGGGTCTGGGCTGAGCTGGCATGGAGGGGGCAGGAAAGGACCAGTGCTTGGAGGGGCAATGCCTACTGAACCCTCTGGGGTTGGACTTGTAAGAAATCTTTAACTTTCTGCATACATTTAGCTTTTTCTTCCATCTTTTTTTAAGACCTCTTCTGCCTTTGTGCTAAATAAATTGTCTTTGTTCAATGTTGCGTCCAATAATTTGGATTTGACATGGTCTGGCAAGGTCTGTTCCTTAAGGCAAGCATGCCTTCTAAGGACAGAACCAGTGACTGCTGCCCTGCAAGATGCTTCTACTAGGGTGTCAAAGCCACACTGCAAGGTGTGCTTAGTAACTTGACTTGCAGAATGCATTAGCTTTTGTAATTCTTTATTTTCTGCACAAGCAGGAAAGGAAGATAGTTTTTGTTTGAGAAGTTCCATCATATACTGCTGATATTTCAGCATGTGGAGCTGGCAGTTTAATGTTCTAATAGCAAGAGTAGCAGAGATGTATACTTTTCTACCCCATCTGTCTAAAGCTCGGGAATCCCAGTCTAAGGGGGTGGGATTCTTACCTGAGGTTGCTTTAATTCCTTTAGGTCTTCGAGAGATGACCTCTGGGTCAGCAGTAGGATTTTTGAAAAGGAATTTGAGAGAGTCAGGGACTCTGTAGTACCTGTCAGATTTCCTGGGAGCAGAAGGAAGGGTGTCTGGAGTCAAACTGGATTCCATAAAAACATCATCCACAACATCCAGGACAGGAGGACTGACTAAAGGTCTGTGCTCTGGTATATCTAAGAATTCCCTGAGTCTCTCTGTTGACTGAGGATAGTCCTGACATTCCCATTGGAAATGCTCCCTTAAAGTATGAAGGGTTTCCCCAAATGAAAAATCCTCTGGTGGAGAGGCAGAAGGAATGGATTCCTCTGAATCAGAATCCTCATAAGCAGAAAGGCGTTGCATGTCTTCATATTCGGAAGCATCAGAGTCATCGGACTCCTGTTCAGATAAAACTACTGGGGACAAGTCTCTTTTTTCTTTTGGAAGGGGTAGCCTGGCTTCCCCTAATAAGCATAAGGTCTTCTGCCATTTTAAGCATTTGGGATTGAGGCAAGCAGGCAGGTGCCTGAGCTTGGGTTGTCGGTTTTTTGGGCATAGTTCGTACCCTGGGCCTTAGAAACTCGGTAGTTTTAGAAAGAACTGAAGATGCAAAAGAAGTCGTCATTCTGTGTCATGTATTGGTAGTGCAAAGTACTTCCTTGGAAGCCAGTGGCTGCTCAGCGGCTCTGGACCCATCCAAGGTAGAGACATCTGCAGGATCCTTAGTTGAGGAAGAGTCTCGTGGCATATGCGGCTCTGAAAGTGTCTCAGTAGCAGCCTGTGAATCCACAGAAGCAGGCATCAGGGGCTGCGAAAGCACTTCACTGAGGACTGGAGAACTGGCGACTATCTTAGCAGAAGCATCGTCTGCAGTTTTGGACCTGTGCGGTCTTGTCTCTGTCTTTATCCTTACATTTTTTTTAAGAAGATCAGTAGTTGGATGGCTTACTGAAGCCATATAGTAATTTGAGGACTGAGAGAGAAAATATCTAGCTACAAAAAGGGCCCAACGATGTATAGTTCTGGCATTAAACAAAGCACAAAAGCAAGGGATGTCGTGGTCTGGGCCTAAACAAATGATGCAGTAAGAATGGAAGTCGCGGTGTGGTATTTGCTTTCCACAGCAAGACAATTGTTAACTTTTTCTGACATCGGTTAGAGCAAAAAAAAAAGGATCCCCAACGAGGTACTTAGCTTTAGAAGACTTCAACTTCCATTCGGAAATGGAAACTCGGGTAGCGGCACTCATGCGAACTGCTTCTGCTTTGGGCTCCTTGGCAAGAAAGACTGATGTAATGGTGTTGGCTGCCTGATTTTATACCACTGATGACCTGATATCAGTCATGGAGCGACAGCAACTGATGCAGAAATATTAAGCCTCTGGTATTTGGGCCGACTGAGGGCTACCCCTGGCAGGATAACCCAAATGTGATGACTGCAACAGTGAAACACGAAGAACATCTGTAGATCCAGGTTCTTCTGCTATCAGATCTACTTTATTTACTTAGAAATGTAGTTTTATTTACCTGTATTTTTTATTAGTAAAGAAAGCCAAATGACAAAATGGTCACAAAGTTCAGAACTCAGAGACAGAGAGCAAGATGTGTGGTGAAACCTTCTGGGACATTTGTGTCAAGAACCAACATACCATGCAAGTGACTCACCAAGTACACACAGCAAGGTGAGTAACACAGCAACAAAAAAAGAATCAAGCACATCAAAAAGGAAACAAAACCTTGCAGCAAATCAACATTTATTCCACACATTCCAGCAGCGGACAAATAAACCAGTTTCAATTAGAACATCTTCTTCAGTTCTAATATCTAAATAGCATGAATCAAAATATTTTTATGCTCCTAGCAACCTCTTCAAAATCAGCCTCCAAACTGGATTCATATCAGGTGAACAGAGGACAGCAAGAGTGATACCGCTGCACAAGGGAGAGACATCCACTGACCTGGGCAATTACTGTCCCAACAGTCTGACAGGCTCACATGTAAAGCCATGGAACGACTTACCATGGAAGTAATCAATAAGCACATAGGAAACCTCCAAACACTGGACAAATCACAGTTTACTTTTGTCAAGGGCAGATCACATTTGTTCCACCTAGCGTATTCTTACAAAAAAAATCACCAAATCATCTGATAAAGGGAAGACTAGATACACTGCCTAGCCTGACCCGGTTAAGGCCTTTGACACTATACCCCATTTCGGCATTGTGGATGAGTTTGCCAAATTAGCAATAAACCTCCTACCTCACTTGATGGATTGGAAACTGGCTCACAGATGGGACACAGGAAGTCAGAATACTGCTCGCAAACTTAACAAGAGAGCTCTGTTCTGGGGCCACTCTTATTTGGCATTGTCTACTCAGATGTCCAAGAGAATGTCAAGGGTCTACAGTTCACCAATTTTGTAGACGATGGTAAGCTAGGAACAGTCACTGAATATATCACTTGATGACTGTGCAATCCTACAAGAGGGCTTGTCCCAAACAAATAACTGGTGTCAGAGTCATAGACAAAACAAAATGCCAAAAACTGTATTTCTGTATCTTTTGGAAAATAGACTACCCCTAGGAGTTGTCACATTGACAATATGCCACTAAGAATAGACCCAGTAGTCAAAGATTTGGGCATTTATAAAGAAAAAATACTGCAAACTTCTGCACAAAACAAACCAATAAATCAAAAAGTGCAGATAGGGAATTCCGGTTTGAATCGTACCAATTTTATTGCAAGTCCAGAACACGAAGACACACTATATCAACAACAACATGAACGCCAATTAATAACCACAAGCGTTTTCGTCTTGTACTATAGACTTCATCAGATGAATGACAAATCCAGAGGGCCGGACGAACTGGGCCAAAGTCGGAAGCTTATTGGACAACTCACCGAACTGATAGACTTGTTAAACCCTTTTAGCCAATCCTTGGTAGGGATTTACCGGAATTTGGCTCCACGTCACTTTGTAGGAAACGGAAGTAATCCTTTGCACCACGAGGACCAGAGGGAGCTTAATGGCGTTTTGGAAGACGTCGGCGACCCTAGAGAGACGAGCAGTCCAACGTTTAATCCAGCTAATACTCCGGGAGTTTTTCAAATCGGTGCAAATGGGTCTACTAAAAGTGGAGAAACGAACCCTGAAAAGGGAACGACTAGGTGTGACGCTAGAGCTAAAACAAAAGGTACTGTACACAATTTTCCCAATAAGGGGGCTATGGATATCAAAGACTGGCTTAATGTGAAATATTCTTTCAAAACTAATGCTGATTCAAGCAGAACTGTCGGCAGTGGGGACTCGTATAAGACAAAACTGGATAACGTTTATAAGTTGATGGTTAAATACAGAACATATTGTATTGAAAATGAGTACTTGAATGAATGTATTCAAAGGGAAATAGTACCAACAAGAGATTCTGAAATGTATAATGAACTGATTGAATTGTTCAATAAATGTGGTCTTGACATGCTTAGACTTATAATAAGGAATAATATTAGATGTCAAGAAGTACTTCAGAAAGAAATAAATGAAATAGACCGACAAATTAAGGAAGATCTAATTTTTACTATTGGAAGAAAAAACTAATTATTTTAAGATAAGAGATGAAGTTGACAAAAAATGTAGTGACCTGATTAATAGGAAAATGAATAAACTACAAAGAGATGTACAAGATTATAAAAACAAAACAAGTTACCCTAAGCCTCATTACAGCAATTATAATAAACCCAGCCATGAAACATCTGGGGTTGAAAATGAAATGAATTACCTTTACATGATGAAATACATAATTATGACAGAGATTACCCCCCTCTCCGTAGATCAGAGAGGTTGTTGAATAGGAACACCACCCATGAAACAAATTTTCAGAGGAACGGTGGGAGAATGGGGAGGGGAAGGGGGAGATTTTAGGGAATTACCACCCAGACCACCCCCTCCATTAACACAGATGTTGTAGTGGAAGGAAACAAGTATACTTTTAATAACTTCACTATATATAATTTTAGTAATGTAGAAATTAAAAAGGAACATTTTTTACTATTTTCAAAAGGTTTTAAATTTATTCCTTACAAAAAAAGAGATGTTACTAGAAGTTTATTAGATATCAAACTTTTTTGAGGAAAGTAAACTTAAATATTTTGTTTTCCGACAACCAAGACAAAGATGGGGGAGAGTTAGGAGGAAAAGTATTTTCAACCCCCCAATACATCCCCAACTGAAAAATCTGGAAAAGGTATTAGAAATGAAAATAAGAAAAGAATATAACAAAATGGGTTTTAAAGACAACATAAGTAAGGAAGAAAAACAAATTCTCTATGAAATAAAAAGAGACTCTAATCTTAGAGTTATGAAACCAGATAAAGGGGGTGGGGTTGTATTTATGGATAATATATTATATGAGAGCAAAATGCATACCCTCCTATGGGACGACAATAGATACACTAATATTTCCATTAATGAGACTAATATAGCATACAATAAAATAGATATTAGTATTAATGAAATGTTCTATGAGAGATTAATTGATCAAGGAACTTATAAATAATTGAAAGTAGAGAAACCAAAAATACCTACAATATTTGGGATACCCAAAACACATAAATGTGAAATAGACCCTCCATTTAGACCAATTGTGGCAGCAGAAGGGTCCAAAACATATCCTTTGGCAAAATATGTAGATAATAAGCTTAAGAAACTTTGGACATCTAAAAAAACAGTTTTAAGGGATTCCTGGGACTTGTTAAAAGAAGTCTCAGACAAATTAAACCATGAAAACCTGTTATTTGTTACTATAGATATTATCAACCTATTTTCCTCAATAGCACATAAAGAAGGGATGGAAATGCTAGAAGAAATTATATATGAAGATAATACCCTAACACAAAATGAAAAATTAGTTAGCATTTGGTTAATGGATCTTATTTTAAAGAATAATTTTCTGTTTTTTAACGGAGAATTCTATCAACAAACACAAGGGGTAGCTATGGGAGCTGACTGTGCCCCTACCTACGCCAATCTGGTTCTTATCAAATGGGAAGAGAAATATATTTTTAATTCCGAATTCAATAATTGTTGGACATTATACCGTAGATTCCTTGATGACATTTTTTGGACAGCCGGAATAGACAAGTTGAATGATTTTATGGTGTATATTAACAATACAACTAAGTTTTTAAAATTTACACATAAAATTTCTGATTATAATTTAATTTATTTGGATATAGAAATTTATAAGAAAGACATGCATTATGAAAGTGCTCATCCAAAACACTGTAAGAAAAATATAGTCAAAGGACAATTTGTAAAAGGGAGCAGAATGACTAGTTTTAATCAAGATTTTATCATTGAATGTGATTTATTACAAAGCATGTTTTTAGAAAGAGGGTACCCATTTGATTTTGTAAGCCAGATAAGAAAAGACGTGGAGGAGGGGAGGTTAACTAAATTTCAACCCATTATAAATAATAAAGGGAAACCCCTTGAACTAAACAAAGAGATAAATGGGGAAAATTATGGACAAACTTTAATTTTGGAATATAATGGTATTAATAACTTTGTAAAAAAGGTATTTTTAAAGGAGTGGCAAACTTTTACATCCATTACTGATTTAGACATTGTGAAGACGATACCACAGAAGATTACGTATAAAAATTCAATTAATATGAAAGGTTTACTGGAAAATAAGCAGAGAGGGCCACAAAATAAAGGAAGAAAAGGTACCTTTAAATGTGGCCGATGCAAATAATGTCCTTACATCCTTAATACAGACAAATATTATTTGGAAAGTAGAAGAAGATGGGTTTACAATACAGATTTTCACAACTGTGATTCTAGAGGAATAATTTATCTGGCAATGTGTAAAAAATGTGGTTCTTTTTATATCGGAAAAACTGAAAGAATGCTCAAAAGAAGGATATATGAGCATATATATAAAATTTCAGTTAACAAAGAAACTAATGCACTTTTTAAGCATTCTAAAAATTGCCTAGAAGCTACTTTTGGATTTATGGTTTTGGAACAAATTAAAACCAACATTAGGGGTGGTCACTGGGAGGATACGATAGAATTCAGGGAATTATGGTGGCAGGTATCCCTACAAGCAGACCACCCCCCTGGTTTAAATGAATTTATTTCCATCAAACCTTTATTAAAATTAAGGTCTGCCAAATTGTAAAGATGAAATGGGCATTACCTAGAGCCACCATGAGATGGCAGTAACTAACTTGGAGACAATAGTGCTGGGTTTAGAATGAATTTTATTTTATTTATTATTTTTTTAAATATATTAAATGAATTAGTTTTTTTAAAAAAATGGATATAGGGTACTTTTACACTTTTTAATATATTTTTTAATGTAATTTATAATGGATATACATTCTGAATGTTTTTTTTTATAATTACTATAAAGGAGAATTTGGTTTTAAGTGTTTTTAATTACTTAAAGGTTAGCTTTATTACATATTGATCAATTGACTATGTAATTAATGATACTATATATATAGGTCACTAATGGATTTGTCATTCATCTGATGAAGTCTATAGTACAAGACGAAAACGCTTGTGGTTATTAATTGGCGTTCATGTTGTTGATATAGTGTGTCTTCGTGTTCTGGACTTGCAATAAAATTGGTACGATTCAAACCGGAATTCCCTATCTGCACTTTTTGATTTATTTGGGAATTTATGTTGACAGTGACTTAGTTTTCAACCAACGTATCCAGGTATTGTGAAGAAGTCCTTCTGTATTGGACCGCTTATAAATAAAGGGACAGCATCTAGGTCCAGAAACATCATTGTCCCATTTTTTAACAGCTCTGATTAGGCTCATTATATTGTACAATGTCCTCGTGGGTATGCACCTGTCTAGGCACTTGTACCAACTGGAGCATTCACAGAGTTTCCCTATAAAAGAATAGGGGGCCTAACACCACCTCAAAGCCCTGTTGCCTGTGTGGCCTAGTGGGGTAGTGCAGTAGGCTGTAGTTGACAGGGACCTGGGTTCAAAACATGGCAGGGGAGATTATTTAAGAGCTGAGTAGCCTAGTGGGCTAATGCACTATGCTGTAATTGACAGAGGTCTGGGTTTGAGACTACATTCAGTCTCATACATCATAAAATGTGAACTAAGCCTGGCTTATGAGGCATCCGCAGACCCGGCACTAATGGACCTACTGGATATGTACAAGTCAAATGGTATTAGAAACACCCAGTCCAGAATCCTCAACCTCTTCTGCAACATAAACAGAATGGGCTGGAGGGACAGGTACATATCCCAGAGGATACCACTATTACAGAACATACTCCCCATATACATAAAATAAAGCCCTTTTCTGACCCTATTTAAGTGTAATTTGGACCAGTGGATGGCAAACAGGAAGTTTACCTCATGATTGCCAATACCCTTGTAATGGACAGAGGCAGGGCTTAAATGCTCTACCTTATAGTAGGGACCCCTAATAAAGTGAAGAGACCTAAACAAAATAATGCACCAAAAATGAGAAGTAATTTAAACATAGCTATGGCAAGGACACTTAAACACCCAAGGGATATAACACAGCTGCAGGACAAATGAGAAGCATGGTTAGGCTTAAGCTGCCCCAGCAAGGATGACAGCCTAGTACTCGCCTACAAACCTATTAACCCATACCTGGCAAGCACACTGGCAATGGTACACATACCAAATGGATCACAGTATTAAGTCTCTTATGCAACTGTTTCATGATTCTCTAAGAAGGTTGCAATAGTATTTGTGAGACAGCCACTGCAGTCTCCTCATTTGGGAAAGGGACAGTAAACAAGTTTAATAACTGGTTTTAGGTGACCTACTGCTACTAGTACTACAAGATAACATTAGGGTAATATGAGGAAATACAGATGAGAAGGAAGGGCAAACTTGCCAGCTAAAAGGTCAGGATTTATTCTAGACTATTATTACTACTACAACTACTCATTAACACAGAAACCAGTCTGGTTCATATCAAACTGTATAAAAGGAAACTGGTACCAGTAAGCTGGCGATGCATCAAGTTATCAGCAATAATTAACCAAAAAACTCCAAAGGAAAGGGTGCCACAAAACCAAGAACCAATAAACCAGGCACACAAAGAGGCAGGAGGTTATAAAGCCACAAGCCTGTTGGTGAAAGCAGCAGCAGGTTTACTCACATAAACGCCACACAATACTATGCGTTTTCGTCCACTAGACTTCTTCAGATGTAGAATGAATGAATAAAAAGCTGTGCCTACTTATATACCCCTCCCAATTTTAATCAAAAATAAGACAATTGTTTAATTAAAACCAATAAAGTCTTGTTACTAAAATATTCATGACAACCTAACAACTTGCCACAAATAAAAATAGAATTAAAAACATACGTATTTAAACTTGTAAATAAAAAATATATATAAATGCTAAAAACAATTACAGTATATGAACAGATAAATAAACTTAGCTGCAAAGGACATGCAGAATGAACTTGCAAGACAGTATATACACGTGCTTTATAGTTTTGCAGCTCTCATTTTTAAAATAGGGGCAATGGATATATATTCATTGAGCCCTGGGATTCTATTGGCTTCCAATAACAACTGCTGAAATACTTCTCTCACCTCTATCCTATTTTCCCATGGGCCCCCCTGTCACATTGAACCATTTCTACAACAAAAAAAAAAACGATATTGCTTGCGGACGTGTCATAATATGTTTGAACAAGGCATTATTAGTGTCTTGGGCTCTAATAGCATATAAATGCTCATAAATCCTTCTAAATTTACGAGTAGTTTATTCCAATGTAAAATGCACCACAGGTTTCGTATAAGGCTAAGTAAATCAAGCCTTCACTGTTGCAATTGGAAAAATATACTACTCTTGAATCTGGTAATCTCTTTGTAAGATATATACAGAACCCTGTCTACGTATATAAGGACATTGTGCGCATGACCCACATTTATAAGTTCCCAATTTCTTACATGAAACAATAGTACCATTGTGCTCCAGTAGTTCCTTGAGGTTTCTACCTTTTTTTATATGTAAATCCTAGGGTGTTTGTGAACAAAACATCCAACTCGGAATAACACCTGAACCTACTCCAATGTTGGGTAATAATGTTTTTAACCCTAGATGTATTCTGGTTATAGAACATAACATAATTACCCCCAAAATTTCTTGAATTCTTTTATGGTGACATTAACCCTAGATGTTGTGTGGTACCCTGTGTATTTGTTGGTACTACCACACCTATATCTCCTGTTCCCAAAATAGGGGCAAACCTGCCCATTCTCCCATTTTTTACTTCCTCCAGGACTTCTTCGATTAAATAATTGGGGTATTTTGTAGATATAAACATTTCTTTAACACTCTGACTTTCTTGCTCAAAGTCCAAATCCGAAGAAGTCATCCTACAACTGCGGACAAATTGCCCCTTGACAATACTTCTCTTCTGCTTAAACCGGTGGGAACTGGTGAAGTATAGATATGAATTAGAAAAAGTTTCCTTTCTATATACACTAGATGCAAACTGCTGCGCTGGGATGTCTTTTTTAATGGTAATGTCCAAAAAATTCATATGGTCATATGTAATGTGAGAAGTGAACAGAATTTTATATTTATATTTTTTGAGGGTGAGTTGTTCAAACAGACCCAGGGAGTGGCTATGGGGGCAAGTTGTGCCCCCACCTATGCTAACATTGTGCTCATGGTATGGGAAGAGAAGTTTGTGTTCCATTCTGAAAATGCACAATATTGGGTACATTACAAACGTTACCTGGACGATATCTGCATTTTTTGGAAAGGTAGTGAGGATAAGTTAACAGAATTTATAGATTACTTAAACCATACCACAAATTTCTTGAAATTCACTTCTCACATTACATATGACCATATGAATTTTTTGGACGTTACCATTAAAAAGATAAATTTTTACTTAATACTTAAATGTAGCAACTACCTATGAACAAAATGAAGAATGTTTTTACTACTGGTTAGGTTAATTGTAGTTTTGTAAGCAATTTAATCAGATAAACAGAACAAGACGTGTGGTCCTTAGAGAGTAGGAAGACTGTCACCTCTTATGATATTACACACGCACAGATCCTGGAGGAGAGGACAGGAGAACATGTACATACATAAAGAACGTTCAGAACCAACATACACAGATGAGTACTCCATCCCCAGTGAGGCTGAGTTTTGGAAATGATAGATGTATAGAGTATATGCAGATTAGGGCTAGCACTGTACGCTATTACAACACAAAAGACAGAAGTGCTGACAATTTTAATAATTAATGAACTTCAAATTATAAAACCATATAACACTGTAAATCACACTGACAAATTTCAAATAAGGACCACTGAAGTAAAAGATGTAATAAAAAGGAGCAGCTGACAAAAGAGCACTAAATACACAAATATGAACTACAAATTCTGGCTGTGAGATCGCATAATGGAATTCCAAATGAAGTATAGCTTAGACCGCAGAAACAACTAATGAGACCAAGGGCTGGAAGAATGTGTTGGGTTGCTAAGGAAACCTGTGCAAATAGAGCAGGGTGACACAAAATGATTTAGGGATAAGAAGAACCAGGTCACTACAGCAGTTAAAAGAGAACAGGTAATAAAGGAAAACAAATCAGAAAAGTGAATTTGTGGAAAATAAAGGTATTCAAGCTTAATGCATAATTATACTTTGGCCATGAAAGTGGAAAGTCTATGAATCGGGGATGTACAGCAACCTCCTACTGTATGAGGAGGTTATGAAAACAAATAAGGTGACTAGAGCATATTGCAACATGACAAAAATGAGAAAACTAAAAAAAGAAACACAAAATCGAAACTTGGATATAATGCTGTGAGCAAAAATAGTTCATAATTGTTCAAGTTCAAGCATTCTGCATATCTTTAGAACCTACATTCAACAGTTCCATTGTCTCACACAATCATGTCTCTTCAAAACTAGTATCACTCTGAAAAAAATTTCCTTTTGAATAAGGCAGTGCATCATATAGACATAGGCTTCTGTGCATTGTGCATGCCTCGGTCTGCTTTGTGTGCAAGTGAGTTCAGCTTTTCTACTTAAGTTACACATATGCAAGAATAACAAAAGTTTAGTTTTAAGGGTAACGCCTGGAGAAAAGAAACTCCCCAATAAGGGTTCAAAGGATGATTTCAGCCTTGTATTAGTAATCACAACAAACAGGCAGACTTAATGAAGTAGAAAGATATCTGCCTTTAAATACATGTTCATATGCAATCGGAAGAAAACACTGTAAGCAATAAAAACAAAATGGGCTCAGACTACCCCAAGTCTTAGCTGAAATATTTAAGGTCTACTGGACCAAAGCTCTTTGCTGAGGCAGCTTGCTTAAAGAGTGCTGACCTATTTAAACATTTGTTTAGTTTATGTGATGTGGACCAAATGAAAGCCGTGAGATCAGTTCAGTGTATGAGACATTTGGAACTGTGGTTCAAGGAATTAAGAGAGCATTTTTAAACACATTCAACTACTAAAATCCATACATACATAAATATTGCCAAAGTAAATGTTGATTCAAGAATTAACATTGCTAATGTTAAGCATTCTGCATTACAATGCTAGCAATGAACATCACAGTTCTATCAGAGTTGAAGAATTAGATCTAATAAAGATATGAAAGATGGAAAGACTTTTTTTTTTTTTATTAATGCAAAACGATGTGCTTCTCCAGTCACCAACCATTACTAATCACCTGTATAATCAGAAAATAACAAGATGTCTTTCTTGAAGATGGTGTCTTTATACCTTCAGATCATGGTCACTGGGAGTCAGCAAACAGCATTGCCCTTCCACTTACTCGCATGACCAGCACATAAATGTAATGAACATGTTTGAATACTTTACAGTGCTAAACAGAGTAGCCAACTGTCTGTCTTTTTTTTCTCTTCTGAAATGCTCAGAAATGGAGACACTCGCCATTCAACCAAATACCATACTTATGGTAGACTTTAATAACCCTTCGATAAACTGGAAATCCTATATAACCTCAAATTTGGTAACAGTCCAAATAATTAAAAAATACACTGCTGAGAATCACGGCTCACTAGAAACACAAATAAATGTTTCTGTTTAATTTAAAAAAACATAAAAAACCAAACCACATAGGTCAAGCGCTTTCATCTACCACATGTAGACTTCATCAGAACACTATAGTGGTGATTCACAACATTTAAATAATATTAATTTACCAATGGGAATGAAGAATCAATTCAAATCCATGTACTATATATTCATGACCTGATGCATATTCATACTACTATTACACAACCTATTCACATTTAGAGCCAAATGCTTTATATATTCATAAAATGCTTACAGTGCTTAAATACATCCACCATCGCTATACTTCCTACTAAATTTACAGTATATTATTCACAATATTATTTATGAAATAGATACATATGTATGCAAACATATCTATAAATTATATACATGTTCTTTGCTATCAACACTTCGATGTACTTCATTGGAAAATGCTGTTGTATCCAGTGTTATTCCTAAAAACTAGCACATTTCTATCTATGTGCGATCTACCTTTTACCAATGGTTTTGTAGATTCAGGCCAGGGGCTTTGGCTGCATTTAACATAAGCTGCCATTTAACTTCTTTTTCCCCTAAAATTGCCTTAATGTCCCCACCCCTAATATTAGGCTTGACCTGTTCCAATACAGCAAATTTAAAAACATGACTATCATTGTTCATTTGTATATGTCTATATAATGCATTATTATGATCTCTTCTTTTAATACAATAATTATGATCATGTATTCTGTTCCTTAGTTGTCTGTCCATTTTCCCCAAATAGAAACACAGACAAACAACACATTTAGCTAAATAAACTATATGGACTATGATGTTTGCAGATGACATTGTGATCTGTAGTGAGAATAGGGAACAGGTGGAGGAGACCTTGGAGAGATGGAGATATGCTCTAGAGAGAAGAGGAATGAAGGTTAGCAGGACTAAGACAAAATATATGTGTATGAATAAGAGGCAGGATAGAGGAATGGTGAGGATGCAAGGAGTAGAGGTGGCGAAGGTGGATGAGTTTAAATACTTGGGATCAATAGTTCAGAGTAATGGTGAGTGTGGAAGAGAGGTGAAGACCAGAGTACAGGCAGGATGGAGTGGGTGGAGAAGAGTGTCAGGAGTGATTTGTGACAGATGAGTACCAGTAAGAGTGAAAGGGAAGGTCTACAAGAGGGTAGTGAAACCAGCTATGTTATATGGGTTGGAGACAGTGGCACTGACAAAAAGGCAGGAGTCACAGCTGGATGTGGCAGAGTTAAAGATGTTAAGGTTTGCACTGGATGTGACAAGGGTGGACAGGATTAGGAATAAGTATATTAGAGGTTCATCCCAGGTTGGAAGGTTTGGAGACAAAGCCAGAGAGGCAAGATTACATTGGTTTGGACATGTTCTGAGAGGAGGGATGTTGAGTATATTGGGAAAAAGATGCTAAGGATGAAGCTAACAGGTAACAGGAAAAGAGGAAGGCCTAAGATAAGGTTTATGGATGTGGTGAGAGAGGACATGCAGGTGGTTGGTGTGACAGAGCAAGATGCAGAGGACAGGAAGAAATGTAAACAAATGATCCGCTGTGGCGACCCCTAACAGGAACAGCCGAAAGAAGATGATGATGATGAAACTTTATGCTGCAAACAGAATTTCCTTTCTTAAACCATATCTTAGTGTGGTTGACATTCTACAAAATAATTATTTTTTCTTCCAATATGTCATGACATTGTTTGCAGCACCCACATTTCCTTGTGTATCCCTTTTTATTTATATATCTAAATGCTGTATTGCCTCTTTCAAATCTAGATTTTAAATTATGTCCAGTCTTATATACATAGCTTGGGTTAATACCCAACTTCCTCGATACCATTTCATCGCGTCTTAGTATGTTCCAATTATTACTTATAATTTCTTTAACTTCTTCCACATAAGGGTTATATTCTACTATACACGCTCTTTTATACTGTTTCACATCATCCTTACCCATGGATTCGACTAAAAATACTCATAATAATGGACTATACTTTTCCCCCATTCCTTTATAACATAACTACTAACAGCTCTAATAATAATGGGTTTAGGATACCCCCTCTTCTCAAATAGGGGTCCTATGTATTGAATTTCTCTAACCATCTCACTATATTCTGAAGTCATTCTTGCGGCTCTAATGCATTGTCCCTTTATAATGATCCTTTTTTGACTGGATGGATGACCACTAGTATATTATAAATACAAATTGCTAAAGGCTTCCTTCCTATATTATCCTGGATTTGAAACCATTAGCACCACTGGATATATAAGTATCAAGGTATGCTATGCCTCTGTTACTTCACCTATATGTAAAACTTAGGAATGATTTTATTCCATTTAAATATTCTGCAAAGGTTGCCACCTCATCCCTTGTACCATCCCACAAAACAAATATGTCATCCAAAAATCTAGTTTAACATCGTATATTGTTGTTATATTGACTTTCAAATATATACTCATTTTCCCAGTCAAGGAGCACTAAATTGGCATACATTGGGGGGCAGGCCACACTCGTAGTGACCCCATTAGTTTGTCTATAGTACGCACCTTCAAACATAATGTAATTAAAGTCCAGTACTATATACATGAGCTCCCCCAATAAACATACCTTTTCCCATTCAAAGCCCATATACTTCTGTATACTTTTACTAAATCTCTCAAGACCTTCTTCTTTTGGAATACAAGAAAACAGGTCTACTACATCAGTTGTTAAATATATGAGCCCCTCTTTCCATATTTCTGATTTTAAATGGCCTAAAAAGTCCCATGAATCTTTTACAATATGGGGTACATTTTCATAAACAGGTTTAAGCCATTTGTCTATAACTTTACCAAAAGGGAAGGTTTTGGACTTACTACCTGAAATTATGGGCCTATATGGGGGGGTTCAGTATGTTCTTGTGTATTTTTGGAATCCCTACTATGGTGGCTAGAACAGGAAATTCAACTTTCAAAAATTTGTGTGTGTCCATATCTATCCTATTATCCAAGAGAAATTCCTCTAAATACAAATCTATACGTCTATGTCCTATGTTGACTTTGTTTAAGGAAGAAACCGTATACCTGAAATCATTATGTAACAACTCAAAAAATGTTGTTATAATCTTGGGTATCTATTAATGCTACACCTCCCCCCTTTGTCGGGTTTCATAACTCTAATGTCAGTCTCATGACATTTTTGGTTAAGTAATACTTCTTCTTCAGTTATGTTTTACCCTCCTTTTCACATATTTCCCCTGTAATTTGCATAGTTCTTCCATAACAATTCTTTCATAGGCCACTAGGGTAGGATGTAAAGGTGGTGTATACATACTTTTTTTCTTTAAACCTACATTCATTGAACACTCATTGTCTTCTTTGAAGTGAAGGGCTAGATTCAGTTTTCTTAAGAATAATTTGAACTCTACTAGAACATCTGCTATATTGAATTTCTCATATGGGACATATAGGAAATAGCTTGAAGTGATCTTCCTGAAGCTGCAATTGTGTGTAATTGTAGATATTAAATTGTCCCATGCTATACTGTACTGCATTGTGTTGAACTCCCCCCCCCCTTAAATTTGCATACACAAAGATTCCTGGACTTTGTAAACACAAAATCCCTAGACCAAACTTTACCTCTAATGGGTGCATGCACTAACATACTGGACCTGGTACTCAAAAATATGAGTTCTCCAATAGTGCACACGTGTTTTGGTTTAGAGGTGTTTGACGCACTTGTTAAGTGCATCTGCATTATCTAACACCATCAACCCTTGGATAATGTCAGCGTGTATATATGCTGAAGAGTGCCAATATTTGAACACTAGTGCTGTACTTTCCCTTGCCTTCACCTGTTGCTGACTAGATAACAGCTCAACATCAGACTGAAAAACTAATCAATTGCTGTGAAAAAAATACAGAGAAACCCACAACATGTAGAGATGAAATACAAGGGCTCTCAGTGTACACCTTTATTTTTTCATAAAAGATTTGTGGCTTGTTGTAGCAGATGTTCATATAACTTTGTTCATGGGGAAAGTATTTTTCTTCAGTGGAGCAGAGTAACTGGAGGAAACTGATGGTAAGGTGAGGCAAGTCTTTTTCAAATGCCAGCAGGCAAGCAACTAGTCCCCATACCTGTCAACTGTGTCTGATTTGGCCTCATATGTTTGCCCTGTAACTCAATAAATCTTTGAATTTCTGGAAAATTACTGAGAAATACAACTTGGACAATTCCAGACAAGCTTCATATTCCTTATTGATCAGAAAATGTGTGTTGATGCAAAATCAATTGTTCTATTAACTTTTTAAATTAATTCTAGAGTAACATTTAAAATATAAACTGAGCACCTCCTATTATTTTCTGGCTTTGTCAAAATTCTTGAGCAAAGAAGTTGAAAAGTATAAAGGTTCTCAAGTGCCGCTGCTTTCACAGAATTCACCTGCTTTTGCCTCATGTATTTGGGTCTGTTCTTCATATAAGTGGTGTTTTTTTAGGCAAGTGGTTAAATGCTGCGGTCACTAAATAATGACAAACATTTGAGTTTTAGACTTCAAAATCCTTTAGAAAAAGCAAGTTAATGCAAAATGATTTAATCTAGTAACTAAGTATACAAGAACGATATTTAAAATATGTTCCTCCTGATTTTGGGTCCTAGTACCCATTAAATTTTTGCACTGTCCCAGATTTTTTTTTAAATATAACACCTTTACTGAATTATCACTTAAGACATAATGAAATATACGTTTATATAAAAGAAAAACTATATCAACATACAACCAGTTATAAACATTATACATCACAATTGTTCTTTTGCATCACTATCATTGATTCAACATTACATAAATTGCTCAATTCCTGCACTCCCTTAAACCTCATTCCTCCTCCAAAACATTATTCTTCATGCATTGTTTCCATTATTTTCCATGCAACATGCTGCTAACATTTTCTAAAGATCCTACTTCCAGTTGTTTTATCTCTTTTACAATATTCAATACTTTAAATACAGTTGGTTTAGATTTTAATTTCCATTTTCTAGTAAATGCTTTTTTGGCAGCAACCAGAATTAAACTTAACAAGGCATTACTATGTCTAGCGAATTCAGATCCTGTGTCACAACTCTAAAGAATCATGTCCTTAATTATACCTATATGCTCTCCCAATATTTCTGACAGAGTAGAGATGTTTTAAAGTTTGCCAACTCATTACACACTCAAAACATATGTTCCAGGTACATCTGTTTGGGGGTATAAAAATACCTATGCAAACACTTCCAAGCAAAAATCCAAAATGTTGTAGACTTTGTTGCATCTTTTGTTTCCATGTGAATTGCTTATCTAGTCTCTCTTCCCAATCTCATCTAACCTACTCTGATTCCTATAGTTACTGTGCAATATTTTATATGCCCTTCAAATTGCCCCTTATTTAACAGCAGGTTCTGTTCAAGTTTCAACTAAGAACTCTGTCAGAGCAGGTCTTTTATTTAATATTCTCCTATACTTGGATATCAATTCCTGGAAGGGATGGCAGTCTCTCCCTGTAGTCCAAATGTCTTATTGGCCTCTTCCCATTCTATTACCTTTCCCTCTCTAATTATTTGCTCCCAATCCACTGGCTCCATTGCCAGTTTTCTCCAGTAAATTCCACCCCTCTCTTGCCTATTCTCTGTACTCCTAATTGCAGTCATCGCTATCTGCAAAATCCTTCTCAAATCTCATGTTGGGTTAGTTAGAATATTTTTTTGCTACTTTATGAATATAATATTCCATATGGCTGTTGATATTCTACTTAAGGATCTGCATCCAAAATATTTGTCTCTCCTTATTTCTATAATGTCCCCCCTCCCCGATTCATCATTATCCTTTTCCACTTTGAATTACAGCTTCCTGCTTGTGTTACATATAAAAGTCTTAACTGTGTAGCTCTAAAATATCCCTTCAAATCCGGTAATTATAAACCACCTTGTTCTACTGGAAGGATCAAGTTATCCCACTAAACCCTGCCCCCCCCCCCCCCATATACATTTTTTCAACTCTATTATTGTCCACAACTTCTCCTCTGGTTGGTAAAAATATGTTTGACCTTTATATAAAACTAAAAGATCTATAAACATTTTCAATGCTTGTATCTTGCTATCCAGATCCATAAATAAGAGCTTCCAGTTTCTTATTTTTTATCATCTTCTGTTTAGTCGCTTATCACAGCTGTCATAAGGGAAGCCTTTTTAATCCATACTTTTAAATATTGAATTTAACTGTATCCCCATAAATGTGGGTACTGCTGAACCCATTCATGCACAGGTACATAGTTTACAGTTCTAGCCTTTATTTTATCTTCATTAATTGTATATCCCCAAAAGATCTGAAACTATCTCAAACTGATTCACAACACTGAGATTTCCATTTCTGGTTTTATCAGGTACAAAATAATATTGTCTGAAAATAAAGCCAACTTTTCTTCATTACCATACCAATTATATCCTTGAATTGCTGATCATATATCATCCTAATTAACCTTATTATTGTATCAGGTAATGCAAATGCTTCCAATATCCAACTAATAAAATTTCAGCTTGCTCTACCAAATGCTTTTTCTGCATCAAGACCCATTAACAGCAGTGGTATTTTCTTACATTCCATTTCCCCCTGGATCATCAATGTTCTATTAATGTTGTCAAATGTTTGCCTCCCCATCCACAAAACCACAGTGATCCAGATCTGTCAGTTTTGGCAATACCTTTTTCAAATCTTTTAATTGTTATAGACCTAACACTTTATAATCATGGTTTAAAAATGAAGTGGGTCTATATGAAGTTGGGTCTGATTTGTATTTACCATCTCTTACCTTTTTAGTCTATATTTGTGAGGCCATTGACATTCCAAAATAATATGGATAGTGTAGCCATTATGATAAGAAGTTATTATTCCCACCTGTTAAATATTACAGCTTTTTAAAATGTTTATTTTCAAGAGTATTGTCCCTGATTCTTGAGCTAACAGGTTGAGACCTATGTGTGGGGCACAGGGCAATGGATGGCTTTGTAGGCAGGATTGGGCTAGCATTTTTGTGAAACAGAGTTGAATTTAATAACTGTGGCCTTTATTTTATTTCCTAAATATCATGACAGTCTGGTAATTCAGAGGCATGCAGACACAGTTCAGTATGGAGTCTGTCTGTGGATAAAAATGACTGAATCTACTGTCATGATCAAGATGAAAAGGCATTATTAAACAGGCTTTATAGGGCTAGGGTACATTTGTGTAAAGCAGTTGCAATAACTTACTGTGGCCATTTTTAATCACAATCAGATATCTGAAATGTACACATTCAATAAAACAGCTGGAATTGATTGCTATAGCAATCATATGTGGATAAAAGTAATCCACTCATGCTGTTTGATTACCGCTGAACAGTCATTGAACTAGTGTAGCAGAAGCAATGATACACAGTGTACTTTATTTGCTTAAATCAGTGTAAAAATGAGTGTGTGTGTGTGTGGTGGGGTTTGCAGCAGATTTGGGAGGAAGACAATGTCTATAATTTGTTTCACTTTCCATTACAAACAAAAGACAGCACTGTACACAAAAACTAGCTCATTAATGACCTGGCAGGATGTGTATGAAAACAACTGATCATTGGCATTGGTGACGCACATTGCCATTTCACAGCACATAAATATGGCTACTTCATTGTTGAGTCTACATGCTCTCCCTATCTCTGTGTGGGTTTTTTCTAGGTGCTCTGATTTTATCCAACACCACAAAGACATGCCCTATGTGAATTGACACTTACAGTTTTCTTGTTGGTAAGCATGTAGAATGTGTGTGTGTGTGTGTGTGTGTGTGTGTGTGTGTGTGTGTGTGTGTGTGTGTGAAAAAAAACAAACAGTCTTATGTGAAAGATCTGACCTGTCAGTATGTGTGGGCTTTTGCCTGGGTATTAAAAATAGTACCACTGCTTTTAGTCTTTTGACACACGCAATACTGGCAGTCACATATGTAAATCTGGGTAGCAGAAAAAACAGCAAGTCATTACCTTTCAAAATACAGTATACAATGCAGAATAGCAAATTAAAAACTAGTCTAAACACAACCCATCCTCTTAGTGAAAGAAATTTAGACATAGTCAAATAGAGTGTGGGAACAAAGGCTCAAAAATAGGAACATATTTTAAACATTGCTCTTATAAACTTACAACACTGCTGGAGTAATGGGTTTTGTATTAGCACATATTTTCCAAAGGATATGAAGTATGAAACTCAAATGTCTGTCATTATTTAGTGATGTCAATCCTCAGTGAATTGTCAGAAAACCCCAGATTTTATGAACAGAGCAAAAGTATGAGGCAAAAATCTGAAGAACATTCTGTGAAAATCTGGACAGCTGAGAGGTATCAACCCCACTTACATGTGGACATAGAAGGTTGCTATAGATTGTGTGGGTAACTTTCTTCACAATCCATCCTCAGAGGTGAGCAAAGAACATTACGATAGCTTGCCACTTTTCTAGGAACAGTATAGTATTGTAGGAACAAGTTGAAATATGTTATTGTAATTGCTGACCTATCACTTTCCTCCAAACTGAGCATATGAGTATACACACACACACATATATATATATATATATATATATATATATACACACACACACACACACACACACGGTTATCTTTTGGGGTAAGGTTAAGGAGGCATTTTGTGTGTGCGTGTGTGTGTGCATGTGAGGGAGAGAGTGAGAGAAAAAAAGTGTAACAAGTTCAGATATGTTACTGTATTCGATTTCTTTCAGTTTAAGCCCAGTCTGAAATTACAGGGGTACATAGAAGGTGTCTGCATTTTAGGTGTAGGGGTGACAGCAGCCACTTGAAATATGTGATTGTGGTTATTTGTTCCTTCACTTTAATCCTAGTCAAGGATTCTGAAAACTGCCAACTTACCAATTACATTATACATCTTACTTCATAATACAATTCCATGTTAGGCATGTAAACTGACTCGCTCCAGAGCAGAGCTTCTTATAGCTCTCCCTGAAAATGCTCACACTGTTACTGTGCATGTCTTTCTATCATTTCATAGCATGTGTGTTGATGAAAACCACAACGTAATTTTCTCCCATCTCCAAGTTGCACTTAGGCCCTTCTCCCCTATAAGCCCATTTGTTCCAGTAACTTATAGCATCCTAGGATACCACAGAAGGAGACAAGAATTGTAGAATGCAATCATCATTGCAGTATAATGGGATATGTACCACAAAAGGAGACGAGTTGAAGAATGCAATCATCATTGCAGTATAATGGGATATGTACCACAAAAGGAGACAAAAGTTGAAGAATGCAATCATCATTGCAGTATAATGGGATACGTACCTTTTAATATGTCTAACTATGAAAGTTGAAGTCATGTGGTGCACACCTGTTAGAAGTCCGAATAAACATCTCATGGAGGCTGGTAAAACATCAAGTGTAATGTCAGTGCCATGTACTGTAATAATCGGACATTATATGACGCAAGGAGAAATATATTTGAAAAACTGAAGAAATACATTTACTGACAGAGAGAGAGAGAGAGAGAGAGATAGACAGTGTGTGTGTGTTTGTGTGTGCGTGTGTGTGTGTGTGCGCGCGTGTGCATTTGAAAGTACAGAGATAAAAGTTGTAGTAAAAATGGTCCAACTACAAAAACTATGAGCTCTCTCACTGCAAAGCAATTTTCTTAGAAAACTGGAAACCCAAGATCCATAACATTTAAGGTGCTCCTCATTGCAAGTAGAAAAGCAAATGAGTTTAAGAACTTATAATAAGACTCATTTCTGTGTGTCCCCAGGGAAGAAGCCTTGAATGTATTTAACACATTTATTTTCTTGAAGAGATAGAGCACAAAAACAGCAATTAAAGAGAAATTCCGGAATTGCTGTAAGCCTAGAAAAAACGTTCCATTTACTCATTTTTTTCTTTATGAGAGCACAAGGTTGTATAGAGTTTGCAGATGTTTACTGTACTGAGCTGAAGCGAATCAATAACTACAAATGTGGTGGGTTGCATGATTCATTAAGAAGACTGAGAATAATTTGTGTTACATACAATGATCAAAGGCAAGCTATTAAAAGAAACAGACCTGGCCTTAACAAAGGTTATGGATATATGCAAAGTGAGTGAATTTGCAAGTACACAGTTAAGAGAGTTGTCTGAAGTAATTGAAATGTATAAGACAAAATACGAGTCAAAGAAAATGTGACAATCAGAAAGTATTGTAATGAAGATAAAAAAAAAACAAAGTCAAGAGGTGCAAAGAAGTACAGCAAAAATGTAAACCAAGTCTTCTATATTACATGTGGCTATGAGACAAAGCACTGCCCTTCACTTAATTAGTTTTACAGAAGCTGTGCTAGGAAGAATCATTTTGCATAGCCAATTTGAAAAGCTCCCTCTCGATGGTTCTTCCATGGCAACTTCTGGGGCATATTCAGGGATGCAATCATTATGCCATGTAGATGACTTACTCTATTTGCAGATTAGAACTATTATAAAACAGACTATTGTCAGGTTGACATCAAATATGTAGAAAAAGTAAAGTTCAGGAAAGAAGAGTTGCAGAAACCATCTTTGACACGGATTTGGTATGCAGAAGACAGGTCAGAGTTTTGCTACTAAAGGTAACAAAATGGCCTCATCATGAATAATGTGTGTGTATTTCTGGGGACTTTACTCTATAGGTTCATAGGCAAATACTAGGTTATCAGTCTGCAGACTATTACAAGCCTAACCAATAACCAGAGGTCAGAATCAAACCATCGTACCTTGCATCTCTGAGGTTAGCACCTTAACCATTACACCAATCCCTTCCCCTTACACAAAATAGAAAAGATAAGGAAGCTTAACAGTTACTGTTACAATAACAGTAAGATACCCCTCTGTTTAGGATGCAAAGGTATAGCAAACTCAAGAATACACAATTAAAGTCTACGGTATGGCATTTTAAGTCCCTTACTATCTGTATTACATTTCATTTTGTGAGTGATCGGGGGCAGCAGTAATCTAATAAGGACTAGAAAAATGCTACTTCCTTAATTTCTTACAAAATTCTACACAATACAGATACTAAGGGGCATAAAACACTGCCCCCACAGAGTTTAACATACTTAAGCTTAAAAAGTTCATCCTGTTTACATCATAAACTTAAGTCAAGAGTTTTAAGGTGAGAAGGAAACATGTCACTAAATTGTTTGCTTAAATAAAAGTGTTTTTATACATAATCCAAGCAGGGTTTCTGAAGATACAGGACATCATTATTATTGCAGGAAAACTAGGATAGGCTTGGCTTAGAAAGGTCCCCTCCCAGGTTGTTAGCCTAGTAACAATCTATGAATAAACTGAGTTTAAAAGACAGTAGGTGGCAGATAGTGTGTTTATGCCAACTGTACCAAAACACCTTTTAAAAGGCTGAATATATATTTGCCAGAGAAGAGAGAGGAAATAACAGCTTCACATATACCAAATAGGAAGAAGAATGCAAAACAAAGAAAGGGGCTGATGTTTTTATCTCATCAGCCCCCATTTCAGTGGGATGAATTCTGATGAGCTGGACTAAATTACAAAGTGGAATCATCATTCCTCATAGCTGAACTTGTTGAAACTTGTCAGGTTCAATCTTTTTGATACACTATTGTACAAACTTGAAAGTCTAATAAGTTGGGAGGTGAGTGTGAGACACCTCTACAGCTGGCTACTTAGGGGTTTCAGCAAAAATGCCCAAAAATACACAGTGACACACAAGTTCTTCCAGTATACTCAAACCAAAGAGCCTGACTTAGCAGGTCTGGGCCTGTTTCACAGTTACACAAGGATTTAAGATTACATGGGACAGATATAAGGGAATTCTAGTGTTAAGTAATTGACAACAGACCATAGCATTCAAAATGAAATTACAGGTTCAGTTTCAGCAAGTTGTCTTCAGGTCTTCATTTTTCTGGAATGCCCACACTGTTGTTCTTTCAGCATGTTGTTTCCAGAAACTTCTTTGCTATTCACTTGTTTTTGAAACAGGTGTTTCTACAAGCATAATACACTATTAGAAACAGTTCCTGTTGAAAGGGCAGTGGAGTATTTAAAATGTAGCATCTTTAAAATCAGCTTTAAGTAAAAAAAAAAAAAATTATTTCTTAACAAACAATTGCAGAACTATTCAGCGTGTACAAAGGTGATGCCTTATCAACAAAGCTCAAGAGATGGGTATTTTCTTACAATGCTCAAGAGCTCAAGAGACAGGCATTTCATTAATACAGTTGCATCTAATAAGTACACAAGGCCTGCACTCAACTGTAAGGCTGCTTACAGTGCAAGTAGTTCAAAAATAGTTCTGTTAGACTTTTTTTTTTTTTTTCAGAAAAATCCACCACATTAGGCTGCTTGGAAGCCATACATCCTATAGAATGAGTCAACAGTGAGCAAGACATCAGGCTAATATGACCACTGGATGGCTACTCAGGAACCCACAAGGATATACACTGGGACAATTATTTAAGGATCGGTAACTAAAGCGAGTGGTTCAAGTTTAAGTCTGCATCACCTGTGGGAACTTATCTTCGAAAATGGCAACTACTGAACCCCCTTAAGAATAGGGATGTTGTTAAGAGAAAAAGTTTTAAAACATACTGTTATTTGTCACTTTCTCCCATCTAGCAAAATGAATATGCTATTTGCTGAAGTGTTGGTAAGAAAAGGTCACTGAACCATGTTTATTAAAGATGGGCTTTACCTATGATAGATGTAGTTTGCTTATGAACTTGAATAACATCTGTTTTCTATACTTCTAAATAAAGAATGCTAATTGCAGTTAAATGAAAGCTTGGTAAAAGGACTCACGGTTGAGTAAGAGTTAATTTACTGAGGCAAGCTGTGTGTCCTGGAAAATTCCAGCTAACACTGTTGAACTAAGTATTTTGTACCTTTTTGAACATTCTGTACTAACTGTGGTTTTGAGGTAAAACATTCTTTTCGGAGGTAATTTGTGATCCTAGATGTTTTTCATAGCCAACTGTCAACTGTCAGAAATGTAACAAAAGCTATTTTGGCTAGTGACAGGAAAGTATAAAAGTTGATGTCAGTAAACAAGCTGATCAGATTGAGATCATCTTGGCCAACATGTTGCTGTAATCTGGTTAGCTGCAAATAAAGAAGCTTTTCATCACCTGAGGCAGATGTGACTCGCTTGAATTTTTCTTCTGACATTTTGGTCCTTCGGACTGGAAACCTCTACGAAGATAAGGATCAGACCGACAGAGAGACCGAAAAACCTGCGCAGGTGAGGGTTTCTTATCTTAAGATTCCCTCGACGAAAAGCTCTCAGACTGATTTGTCGTTGGAAAGAGGCCAGCCGCTCTCTGATCCCTATCTAAGGGACGGTTTCCGAACCAAAAGGGGAAACGGAGTTTCATCTGGTTCAGGTAGGATGAAAACAATTTTCTTTTAATTTAATTTAACCTTGTCGACAGGGGGTTTATTTTTAGTTAAGGGTGGGTAGGAATAATTGTTAAGATTATTTTGTTAGGATTACTTGTTATTTTGTTAGGATCCCCGTTAAGATAGACCCATTTTGTAATAAGCCGTGTAAAAATAATCTTGATGCAGTCCTAAAATACACAGTCCTAAAATAAGAAATCTAGGAAAACATGGGTTCAAGTTGCTGCAAGTATGAGAGTGATGCCTGTTTAAATGTTGATGCTAAGTATATGAAAAGTTTAAACAAAAATAATGTTAAATTTTTGAAGAAGTGGAAGTTGAAATATGATTTTGATGGTACACTGAATAAGAATGCCTGTGTAAAATTGGTTAGAGATTTGAAAAGAGATGCAGGAACTAGAACTAAAAAGCAGAGACAATTGGGATTTCCCCAAGCACAAAAATGGTTAGAAGAAGCAAACAAACGAGCTATAAAAGAAAAACAGTGTCAGGGAAAACAAAAAATAAATCAAAAGGGATCACTGGTGCCAAGTGGAAAAGTAGCTTTATTTTTAGATAAGGAGGATGAGCATACAGTTTGTGCAGTACAAAGGCAGGCAACTGCCCCACCGTATGGTGAAATTGCTGCTGCCATACCGGGGGAACCTCCTCAATATCAGTCTGAAGATGTGGGATCTGTACAGCAGGGTGGGTTATTAGCTGCTCAAGGAAATGTTGTGACCCCCTCCAATTTACTCACAAATTCCCATAGTACCTAAAGTTGCTTTGCAACAGGTAGACCAACCTATGCAGTTAAGGTCAGGACCAGCAGGGCAAGGATGTTGGGCTATTAAACTTTCTGACCATTCAGAAGCTCTTCCCTTAATACAAGTTGCAAACCCACAAGCAGGAGATGCTGGACAAGAACCAACTATTTTAGTTCATCGTCCCTGGGCTAGAGAGGATATAAAATGAGCTACGGATGGTATTCCTCATCCCAAGGTTAATTTTCAAAAGTTTTCTGAGGACATAGTTGGTATGTGTTTAAGTTATCATCTAAATGGTTTAGAAGTAGAACAAGTAGTGCGACAAATCTTAGGTCCAGATTGGCACTTAGTTTGTGGTATTTGGACATGTAAAGCAGATGACGGCACCACATTAAAGCATAATTCTGGGGTGTTAGACACACGAGTCACTGATCTGTTAAAGAGAATTTCTGATAAGAGGTGTCCAAGAGCAGATTGGACAGTAATAAATCAGTGCATCCAAAATGATGATGAATCTGTGGATCATTATATTGACAGAAGTGTTCAATAACCATAGTGGAATGATGATTCCGCAGGATCAGACTAATGATAGTCCGTATGAATAGCAATTGAAAAATGCTTTCCTTAAAGGTTGTAAGGCTCTGATAAGTAGTTTTATTACTAAGCACATGGTAGATCACAGAACATGTAGACTGCAACCTTTGTTTGAATATGCACGGCATGCTGAGTGACATTTTAATCTAAAAAAGAAAAAGAAAGTACAAGTGTTGGCAGTAGGGGATGATGGTGGGATATTCTTAGTACAGGACCAAAGGGGGCAAGAGCGCAGTGGTGGCATAAAAAAACGTGGGGGCCCGCAATGGGACACGTTAAATGAACCGGGTGGACATTCAGCCTATAGGGAAAGGTTAAAACGTGGAGAATGTTTTAAATGCGGTAGACGTGGGCACTTCGCTGCCTACTGTGAAGAGTGGCAACATCCCCCACAGCTTACGAACAAGGGCTCCGCATGACTATATGATAGTAAAGAAAGGCGCCATCTTCATTATGGGGATAGTGAAGAGGCAGACACTGTCTGTGATGAATGTCAGAACACTTTAATGGAAGGGCGGGATTGTGACTGTGAAGTCATAAACCCGGCAAATTTGGGTATTGCTATGCATCTAGATCAGAAACCCATGATAGAGTTTTTGGTTGAGGGACAAAAAGTGGAGTTTTTATGTGATTCAGGTGCATCGCGTACACTTTTGGGTCCAGCAGTTCTGCCTGCGAACTGCAAAACAGATGAGTTTGTCCTTGTAAAAGTGGTAAACGGGAAAATTTATAAGGAACCACCGTCTCATCCTCTACTGTTCACAGATCTGCAAACAAACCAAACTGTTAGGTGTAGGGTAATTATATCAAAAGTTTGTCCAGTTAATTTGCTGGGAAGAGATTTGATGCATGCATTTGAAATAGCGGCAATTCCCACACCTAAAGGTATTGAGGCAAAAAGGTTAGCGGATGGCTTAGTAGTACAGGGAGTACAAGACTTGTTTTACTGGTATAGCCTAGACTTGATTTCAGACGGCCCGGGGAGGGTTGATCAATCTAGCTTTAAGTAAATCTAGAAGCGGGTCACCGTAGATGGCGGCGCACTTACATTGTACAATGTTCTATAAGGCCCCTGGTCCAGATAAAGAATTTGAAAAAGAATTCTTTAAGCACAAGTGTGCAAGGATAATTTTGAATGATATGTTTTGAGATACGCAAGGTAATACAGTAGTAACCTATACTTTGACTAACGAAATGAGTTCTTTATATCGCTCAAGTTATAGCCCACATATCTCAGTTACTAAAGCAGTGGGGACACATTGGGTAGGTTTGGCAAAAAAGGTAACGATTTGGAACACAATGTCTGAAAGTCAATTGAAAGATCAACAGATCCAGGTACAAAGATTAAATTGGATGACTTGGGCACGACCAAGTGTGCACTTTAGGGATGACAAAACAGAAAAGGCATGACAAATCCTCCTAACTCAAGAGGAAGATAGTGCGTTAAGTGCCTTGCCTGTAGATTTATGGTCAAAAGGTAAAGGAGATGTAGGATTAATGAAAACAGGAGGTGAAGTTTGTATAACTGCAAAGTCAGGTTTTAGACCTCGTAAGCAACAATATCCACTAACTAAGCAAGCAGAGGAAGGAATTAAACCAGTTATTGAACAGCTAAAACAGGTAGGAATTCTTGTTGAATGCCCAGATTCACCCTGCAATACTCCGTTGTTTCCTGTAAAGACACCGGATGGGTCATGGAGGTTGGTTCAGGATTTACAAGCAGTAAATTCAGCGGTGATCCCAAGAGCACCGGTGGTCCCTGACCCCTATACATTACTTAATGATTTACTACCTCAGCACAGATATTTTTCTGTCATAGATATAAGCAATGCCTTTTTCTCCATAGCACTACAAAAGGAGAGTAGATTTTGGTTTGCATTCACTTTCCAAGGTAAAAGATACACATACACCAGATTGCCACAGGGTTATTGTGAGAGTCCGACAATATTCGCACAAGAAATGGCTGCAAATTTAGCTCAGTTTGTTCCCCCAGAGGGAAGCCAGGTTCTGTTGTATGTAGATGATATTTTATTGGCCTAACCCACGCAGGAAAGTTGTAGAAAGGATACCCTTGCCCTTCTTAGTTTTTTAGCTGAGCAAGGACATAAAGTAAATAAAGAGAAGTTACAATTGTGGAAAGCACAAGTAAAGTACTTGGGTTATTTAGTCTCGCAGGAAGGTAGACAATTGGAAAATAAAAGAAAACAAGCAATTCTTGAAGCACCTATGCCTACGACTAAGCGGGAGATGATGTCATTTTTAGGTGTGACTAATTTTTGTAGAAGTTGGATTCCTAATTATGCTGAAGAAGTAGGGCCATTGACCGCACTGATCTATGACACTCCCATGGCAGCTAAAAGTAATATACAATGGACAGATAAGGCAATACAAGCATTTAATAGAATTAAGCAATTGATAGCAGGATCCTCTGTTTTGGGTTTTCCGAACTATTCTAATCAGTTTGTACAAATGATTGATTGTAAGGGAGGATATATGACTTCGGTTCTGGTACAAATACATGGGGATAAACAGAGACCGATAGCTTTTTATTCCTCCAGATTAGATCCTATTGCAAGGGCATTGCCGCATTGTGTTCAAGCTGTAGTGGCAGCCGCCATGGCAGTGCAAGCCTCAGCATCATTAGTTTTGTTTCACCCATTAAAATTGCGAGTTCCACATTCAGTAGCTACTATACTTTTGCAAGATAAGATGACCTTTTTATCTCCTAGTCGACATTTGTCGTGTATGACAGTGCTGCTGACACAGCCACATATGACCATAGAAAGATGTACTACTCTTAATCCGGTGACACTTTTGCCGACTCCAGAAGAAGGTACTCCACACGTTTGTTTGGAGAGCATTCATGACAAAGTACTTCCCCAACCAGATTTAACGGATATTCCGTTGGTAGATTCTGATCTTGTTTTGTTTGTAGATGGATCAGCAAAGAAGGACACTTAGGAAAAACACTAGTAGGGTATGCTGTCACCACAGAAACTGAAGTTTTGGAAGCAAAAGGATTGTCAAATATTTATTCTTCCCAAGCAGCTGAGTTAGTGGCTTTGACTCGAGCTTGTACCTTAGAGGAGGGTAAAAAAGTGACAATTTATACAGATAATCAGTATGCTTTCTTCACTGTGCATGTTTTCGCTCAACAATGGAAGAATAAAAGAATGGTTACTGTGACAGGCAAATATTTATTCTTCCCAAGCAGCTGAGTTAGTGGCTTTGACTCGAGCTTGTACCTTAGAGGAGGGTAAAAAAGTGACAATTTATACAGATAATCAGTATGCTTTCTTCACTGTGCATGTTTTCGCTCAACAATGGAAGAATAAAAGAATGGTTACTGTGACAGGCAAACCAATAAATCACAGAGATTTAATTTTACAGTTGTTAGATGCAGTGCAATTACCACTTCAGATAGCGATATGTAAATGTTTCGCACATACTAACAAAAAAGATCCTGTCTCCAGGGGAAATGCTTTTGCTGATATGGCTGCAAAAAAGGCAGCTCAAGAAAACGATTTGCTTTTACATGACAATGATTTAGAGCCCGGACACCTCTTAGACTTAGAAACATTAAAAGTAATGCAAACATTGACAACACAGAAAGAAAAATGTTGTTGGGTGAAATATGGTATCACTCAACAGGATGGGTTGTATAGGGCATCAGATGGCAAAATGGTATTACCCTCAAACCTTTTTAGGTATGCTGCATTGGTTAGCCATGGACCTGCCCATGTAGGAATACAGACAATGGTTCAAATAGTGTCTAAGGTGTTTTGGTGTAAAGGATTTTCAACTTATGCAAAGCAATTCTGTTTATCTTGTTTATTATGTGCAAAGTATCATGCTCGGGGGGGGGGGGAGTTAAAAAATCTCAGCAGGCATTCCCTACCCCTCCATATCCATTCCACACACTCTGTATGGACTTTATTGAGTTGACACCTTCAAAGGGAAAAATGTTCTGTCTAGTTATAATTGATGCTTTTTCTAAGTGGGTAGAAGCTTTTCCAGTAAAGCATCCTGATGCACACACAGTAGCTAAGCTTTTAACAACAGAAATAATTCCTCGATTTGGCCTTCCAAGGTGCATTTACAGTGATAATGGGTCTCATTTTGTTAACCAGATTGTTCAGAAGTTGGGTCAAGTGTTTCAAATTGATCTCAAGTACCATTGTGCTTACCATCCGCAGTCAGCTGGACTGGTGGAGAGACACAATGGTGTCCTGAAGAGTAAACTCCGCAAACTGATGGCAGAAACGCATAGATCCTGGACTGCGTGCCTTCCATTGGCACTCCTGTACATGTGAATCTCACCCTCCTACAAAGGACTTACACCATTTGAACTTTTGTTTGGGAGACCATATTACGTCCCGCAGTGGCAAGGATTGTTGCCAGCAGAACGTGAGGGGGGTGAGGATCTGGCGGATTATATGAAGAAGCTGCTAAATGTCAAGTCTCTTGTAACCAATGACTCCCCTTTGCAGATTCCAGAGGTGAAGCCTTGTTAAGCGTGGCACCCGGGGACTGGGTGTGGATCCGAATTGTGAAGAGAAAGAACTGGTCATCCCCCAGGTGGGAAGGCCCATATCAAGTACTTATCTCGACACCTATGGCTGTAAAGATCACAGAGAGGACTTTGTGGATTCATATCACCCACTGTAAAAAAAACTTAAGACTTTTCCTTCTACCATTGATGTTGGTCAGACTCCAACGGACCCCTGAACACAAAGTCTGACTACAAAGGAAGGATGGCCATGTTCAACTGGTACTTGATGATGATTTTGGTGGCGAAAGTAAATATGTCCATAAGAGAAGGAACAGTTGTGAGAGAAAAAGGAATGGTGGTGCTGCAAGCGCAAACAGGTGTTACTACTGTGTTCAAGGTAAAACTTTGTGAAGGAATTTTGGACTGTTCTAAATGGAACAATAATGATTTCTTGACTCGTGCAAAATATTTGTGCAATAGAGACTGTACGTCCTGGTCAAATGTTTGGCGGTCAACAGATGTGAATGGATGGGAAACAAGTGGTGCAGTGATACCAGAGAAAGATAAAAGCAGGCAACAAAGAATAAAAATTGTGCATTTCCAAGGTACCGAAGTAATTACTACAACCATTGTGTCACCACAAGAAAGTGATTCAGGAGTATATGGAATCGGAGTGTCCCTTCCAACTGAAACTGATCCTTTGGGGACCCTCCAACTTAAAGTACAAAGCCTTAAAAATGCTACAAGTAAAACAGATTTTGCCTTCACAGAAGAACAATTGTTACTCGAGATGGGATTCGTACACCATAATGAATGGTTATCTTGGGTTAGATATAGTACCCGAGAAGTACATCGTGAGAACTGTATTTCTTGTGCTGAAGGTAAACAGCAATTAGCGACAGTCCCATTAATGCAAGATGAAGGTAACCTAATGTGTCTGTTAAAATTATTCTTCAACAAAACTAAAGATAAATGCAAAAATGAAACTCAGCGTTTTCCAGTCATAAGCAAAGTTGAGAAACCGCCTACAGCGATTTCCTATCCAGGTTCGTATATGTGCATTTCCAGAGATGGCACAGGAAAGAATTATGGCAATATGGGACAGAACTATTGCAATGTTACTGTGAATGGCAATGAGAATCCATTTCTGGAGAACCAAACTCATAGTTTAGCAGACGTTTGGTGGTTATGTGGAGACAACAAACTCAGATCAAGGCTTACGATTCCCTGGAAGGGAACTTGTGCACTTGCAAAGTTAATTCTGCCATTCTACATTTTCCCAGTTCCAGCAAGCAATTTCGTAAGAGAACCTGAAATAAAGCCAAGGTGGTTGAATAAGAGAAAAAGAGAGGCACCGAAGCAATCCTTCGATAGCATTGTCTACATCGATAGCATTGGCGTACCAAGAGGCGTGCCTGATGAATACAAAGCAATAAACCAAATAGCGGCTGGTTTTGCATCCATCTTTGTCTGGATTCAACCCAATAAGAATGTGGACTGGATCAACTACATTTACTATAACCAGCAGCATTTTGTGAACTATACCAAAGATGCATTAAAAGGTATTGCTGAACAACTGGAGGCCACTTCGCAGGTAGCATAGCAGAATAGAATTGCGTTGGATATGCTCCTGGCCAAAGAAGGAGGAGTTTGCAGGATGTTTGGGACTTTCTGTTGTACATATATTCCGAATAACACTGCCCCTGATGGGAGCATCACTCGAGCTTTGAAAGGTTTGGAAATGTTATCCGAAGAATTGGCAGAGAACTCTGGGGTAAATAATCCCTTCACAGACTTTCTACAAGCGTGGTTTGGAAAATGGAGTCATCTCATCAGCAGTTTCCTGGTGTCCATTGGAGTCACTGTGGCTATCGTGGTGGTATGTGGTTGCTGTTGTATACCCTGTATCAGAGGTCTTCTACAAAGACTGGTTGATACTGCTGTTACGAAAACGATGTACCAGCAGTTGCAACAGACTGGTGAAAGTGAATACATTGAAATGTGACTTTTCCAAATGTTTTGAAGTTTAAAAGTTTGTCTTGCAAATGAAGTAATGTATGCAAAGAAAAACTTAGTTTTTACCATATATTGCTGAAATAAAAAGACAAATAAAAGTGTTTTGAGGGGGGGAAATGTTAAGAGAAAAAGTTTTAAAACATACGGTTATTTGTCTCTTTCTCCCATCTAGCAAAATGAATACGCTATTTGCTGAAGTGTTGGTAAGAAAAGGTCATTGAACCATGTTTATTAAAGATGGGCTTTACCTATGATAGATGTAGTTTGCTTATGAACTTGAATAACATCTGTTTTCTATACTTCTGAATAAAGAAAGCTAATTGCAGCTAAATGAAAGCTTGGTAAAAGGACGCACGGCTGAGTAAGAGTTAATTTACTGAGGCAAGCTGTGTGTCCTGGAAAATTCCAGCTACCACTGTTGAACTAAGTATTCTGTACCTTTTTGAACATTCTGTACTAACTGTGGTTTTGAGGTAAAACAATCTTTTCTGAGGTAATTTGTGATCCTAGATGTTTTTCATAGCCAACTGTCAGAAATGTAACAAAAGCTATTTTGGCTAGTGACAGGAAAGTATAAAAGTTGATGTCAGTAAACAAGCTGATCAGATTGAGATCATCTTGGCCAACATGTTGCTGTAATCTGGTTAGCTGCAAATAAAGAAGCTTTTCATCACCTGAGGCAGATGTGACTCGCTTGAATTTTTCTTCTGACAGATGTTTATAAAAAAACATAAAAAAAGATTTTTTTTAAAGAATGCTTTTTATTGAACTGCTCTAAAAAGTAAGGAAGAAGAGTAAACCCTTTACAAAAGAAACACAGATAAACTGATTCCAGAAAAGTATTTGAGGTTGACTTTTTGGATTATGGTAACGAGGTACTAGAAGTAGTAGCAGGAATCAGGAAAACCAACCTTGAATGCTTTTCTGACATCAGCTTGTAATTTCTTTTGCAATTCAATTAAAAGCATTCTTTTTAATCTTTTTTTTTTTTTTTAATTTTTATTTTTTCCTTTTTAGATTTTTCTAAGTGTGTGTGTGTGTGTGTGTGTGTGTGTGCGTGAATGTGTGCATGTGTGCGCATCCCACTATGTCCATCTGTGGTTCTGTCACATCTTTGTGGATGTGTCCCTCACTTATGAGAAGCTCAGGGTTTTTCCGTTTTGTGTGCGTCTGTGTAGGAAATGATGTAGGGAGATGCCTGTGTGTGTGTGGAGGAAATGATCTAGGGAGATGAAAGAGTGTGTGTGTGTGTGTGTGTGTGTGTGTGTGTGTGTGTGTGTGTGTGTGTGTGTGTGTGTGTGTGTGTGACTGAGTGTGCTCCCCCAACTACTAGATTTACAATGCTATATTAATTTATTGACTAAATATAGTGTAGACTACCAACCTAAATGGAAGATATTTAATTAATAGTTTGATGCAGGATATATGCTGACAAGTTGCTGCATGCAATGGTTTATACTTTTTTTTTGCCACTGGTATGATTTCTTTAGGGCTCATTTGAAAGATAAAGTCACTGCAGACATTCAGGGTTTATGGCAGTCGCAGACCTGCAGACTCCCACTAGAGTGGTGTAATCCAAAATTCTGTCTGGGTTACAGTTGGAGAGAATTTTCAATTGTAAAAAAAATTACTTACAGGTCTGCAAGCAGAGGTCCATCACCACAGGATTGTTAGTTTTAAACCTTCAGTGAAAACCCCTTTTATCCCCCTGTTTGTAACTAACTGTCTCCAAAATTAATAGGCAAACCACAACCTAAACGAAGCATTTATTTCTGAATCTACAAAAGGTATTTTTCACATGAAGGAAAACTGAAACTCATTTTTGTACAGAAGTCGCTTGTGGGTACATTTGTCACCTTTACATGACAATTGCGTTAAAAACTGTCTCAGGAAGTGTGTTTATATGTTTGAACATTTATGCGTGCTTCCCTGACTGGGAGAAGATGAGTGAATTGAGTGGTGGGGGTGGGGCGGGATAGGGTTCATGTTTGTTTCGGTAGCACATGGCGGGGAGGTGAGAATTCATTGCCTTCACGTGAGTTGAAAGAGGCAAGCCTAGATAGAAACCTCAGGATCAACATGTGAATTCTACCTGAGAGAGACAAAGTACAGTTTTGTACCTACCATAAATGTAGATGTCCAATAGATATGCAACTGCAGTCATAACATATGGGTTGTCCTGCCTCAGGCAGCCCTCAGTCGGCTGGATTCCAAAGTCTGGGTCCGGCGTCGGCTGGTGTCACCTCCTCTCCGACGTCAGTATGGCTGGAGTATAAAGGCATCGGCCGACGCCATCTTCTTCAGTGTTTCTTGCCCCAGATGCCAGGTACCCTCCTAGGAAGGCTAAATTTGGTGAATGGATAAACAATTCCAGACATGCACTACAGTAATAAACAGATACACCATAGGAAATACCCCCAGCTAAAAGGAACAGGGGGAATGGACCCAAAAGAGAGAAAAGAGGGGAAGGAGGGAGGGAAAGTCTGACTGCAGTTGCATATCTATCGGACATCTACATTTATGGTAGGTACAAAACTGTACTATGTCCTTCAAGAATGCAACTGCAGTCATAACATATGGGTTGAATACCATAGCCAAGCTGGGGGTGGATGGAGCTAAGAAAAAAGATGGTGTAGCTAAAATGCCCTGCAGGACTGCCGAGGCAAAGCCTGCTCGGGATCTGGAGTATAAAGGCAGGTTTGTAGTGCTTGGTAAATGTATGCACGGAGCTCCATGTAGCAGCCTCTAGAATGTCCTTTGTAGCCACTCCTCTTAGGAAAGCTGTGGATGTGGCTATAGCTCTGGTGGAATGTGGCCTAATATTGGCTGGCACACTTTTTCCATGGTAAGAATAGCAGAATCTGATGCAGTGTCCAATCCATTTTGATATTGTTTGCTTGGAGATTGCTTTTCCTTGTATTCCAGCAGCATAGGCTACAAACAGCTGGTCAGACTTTCTGGTGGCCTTAGTTCTGTCCAAGTAGTAGCGTAGTTGCCTGTGTATGTCCAAGGTATGCAGCACTTTCCCCCCTATTTTGAGGATTGGGGAAGAAAGTAGGAAGGTGAATAGCTTGATTTAGAGACACCCTGGAAATTACTTTTGGCATGAAAGAAGGATTTGTTCTTAGAGAGACTCTGTCCTGATGAAAAATGAGAAAAGGAGGTACTGCCATGAGTGCCTGTATCTCCAAGACTCTTCTTGCTGATGCGACTGCCAATAGAAAAACCATTTTCCATGATAGAAATTGCATCTCTGAGGCTGCTGCTGGCTCAAAGGGAGGAAGAGTTAATTTTTCCAATACAAAATTGAGGTCCCATGCAGGTACTGGTTGTTTTCTGGGAGGCTTGATATTCTTTATCCCTCTTAGGAACTGTCTTAGCAAAGGATGTGAAAACACTGGTGGATCACAATTGTATCTTGCTGAAATTGCTGAGGCATGAATCTTTATGGATGAATATGAGAGTCCAGAATTAAACATTTCTGCCAAGTATTCCAATATCTGAGGTACACTCAGTACTGTTGTATTCTGACCCCTGTTGGCAGCACAGATGCTAAATCTCTTCCACTTGGCTGAATAGGTTTTTCTGGTGGAAGGTCTGCGTGCTTCCAATAAGATGTCCTGAACTGTCTTGGAAAGAGAGGAAGTGGAAGGAGTTAAAGTAACCTCCAGGCTGTCAGATGTAATGTTTTCAGGTTTTGGTGAACAGTCCTGTAGTTGTGTTGTGTTAGAAGCAGGGACCATAGGGGCAGAGGCCACGGTTTGGTCCGAGTTATGCTCAACAGCAATGGGTACCAGTGTTGGTTTGGCCAGTCTGGAGCTATCAAAATGCCTGTTGGTTGTTCTGCTTTGATCTTCAGAATCACCTTGGTCAACAGTGGCAGAGGAGGAAATGCATAAATGTTTAGGGAGTTCCAGCTGAAGGAGAGAGCATCCGTTGCCCAGGCTAGAGGATGTTGGGTCCTTGTACAGAATTTTTCCAGGTGATGATTCGTGTGAGACGCAAAGAGATCTATGTCCGGTCTTCCCCATGTCTTTGTTATTTGAGAGAAAATGTGGGGATGCAGCATCCATTCGTGTGGATCCAAGAAATTTCTGCTCAGCTTGTCCGCCAGTACATTGTCCTTGCCTGGCACAAACTGGGATTGCAGGTGTATCTTCAGACTCAGTGCTTTTTCCCAGAGAATCATTGTTAGTCTGCAGAGGGGGTATGAATGAGTCCCTCCCTGCTTGTTTATATACCACATGACAGTGGTGTTGTCTGTCCTTATTAGCAAATGTCCTTGTTGCAGTGATCTTTTGAAACTCTCGATTGCATGCATCACTGCCAACATCTCTTTTTGGTTTATGTGCAGATGTCTTTCCTTTGGGGTCCATTGACCTTGAACGCATCTGCCCTCCATGTGCGCCCCCCATCCATGATCTGAGGCGTCTGTTGTAATCAATTGACCTGCTTGAGGTCTGTTGAAAGACATGCCCTTGTTTAACTGACTTGCTTGAGCCCACCACAAGAATTCTTTTTGCAGACATGGAATAAGTGGGATTACGTCCTCTAGGCTTTGGCTGTGTTGGGACCATAAGCTTCTCAAATACCATTGCAGCTTTCTCATATGAAGTCTTGCCAAAGGTATCAGAAGAATGCATGATGCCATGAATCCCAGGGCCTGCAGGAGTTTCCTTGCAGTCAGCTGGGAGAGCTGTGCTAGGCCTTTGAAGTACTCTGGTAACTGCTGTTGTTTTTCCTCTGTGAGGTAGGCCATTTGTGTTTCTGTGTCCAGTTTGGCTCCCAGGAAAATAATCTGTTGGGATGGCAGTAGTCTTGATTTTTGAATGTTGACTTTGTATCCCAAGGCCTGTAGTAATTGCATGACATAGTCCAAGTTTTTTATTAAGGTTTGTTTGTTGTCTGCTTGTATGAGGCAGTCGTCCAGATAAGGGTATATCTGAATTCCCTGGAGTCTGCAGTGTGCCACTACTGATGCCAGGCATTTCGTGAACACTCTGGGCGCAGTAGATAAGCCAAACGGCAATGCTGAGAATTGATAATGCTCTGTCCCTGCAAGAAATCTGAGGTATCTTCTGCAGCTTTGTCTGATTGGGACATGCTGGTATGCCTCCTTGAGGTCCAGAGTGACCAGCCAAGACCCCCTTGCCCAGCATGGGAAGGAGTTGCTGTAACGTCAGCATTTTGAACTTTGGCACAATGAGAAAGGTATTTAGAGTAGACGAGTCCAGTATAGGCCTCCATTTGTTTTCCTTTCTTGGAACAAGGAACAGTCTTGAGTAAAATCCCTGGCCTTGTTCCTGAGGAGGTACCTTTTCTATTGCTTTTATAGTTAATAGCTTTGAAACTTGAATTGAGTGCCTCTGCCCTTTGATGGTGTGGCAGGTTTGGCATGCCTTGTCTTGTAGGTAAAGTATGGCAGTGGAATCTGTAACCCTTGTCTATTAAATCCAGAATCCAGTTGTCCTTGGTTAAGATATGCCAGTTTTTTGAGAATAAGGATAATTTTCCGCCCAAGGGTGCTTCTCTCTGAGCCCTTGTAGGCGGTAAGAAAGTCAAGTCATTGTGATTGTCCTTGTGGTGCAGCTGGACTGGCTGCAGCACTTCTTTGATTTGGAGGTTGCCATTGGCAGACCCTGTAGGAGCCTCGGTATTGCCCTCGGCCTCGGCCACGCCTGTTCTTTCCCCTTTGAAACTTATCCGAGTCTGGGAAGGACCAATTCTTTGAAGGCCAGTTTCTACTAAATCTGGGTGGCTGAACCTGGAGGAAGTCCTTGACTGTCTGCACCGACTTAGCTTTTTCCTCAATAGACTTCAACACATCTTGTGCATTAGCACCAAAAAGCTTCTGTTTTTCCAGAGGTGCATCAAGTAACTTTACTTTGACATGGTCTGGCAGTGGCTGATCTTTTAACCAAGCATGTCTACGAATCACAGCCCCAGTCATAGCTGCCCTACATGAAGCCTCCAATGCATCATAACCACACTGAAGAAAATAATTGTTAACCTGCTGAGTGTTATATGTATGTGATCCTGCAATGCCTTTCTATCAATAGGCTCAGGAGAGGCTAACTTTATCTGTAAATCATCCAGTAAAAAATCCTGGTACTGAAACATATGAAAAAGGCAGTTAAGTGACCTCATGGCTAGGGTGGTAGAGGTATAAACTTTTTTACCCCATCTCTCCAGAGACCTAGCTTCCCTATCCGCTGGCAAAGGATTCTTGGCAGTGGAGGTAGCCACTCCCTTGGGGCCCTGTGAAATAGTTTCTAAATCCACGGAGTGGGCTTTAAAGAGATGTTTGTGAGTGTCAGGGACTCTGTAATATCTGTCTGGCTTGACAGGAGCAGGGGGGAGAGAATCAGAGTTAGCAGTGGAGTCGGAGAAAACATCATCCAAAACATCCATCACAGGGGGAATAGCTAAAGGTCTGTGCTGGGGAAGCTTGAGGAAGGTACGTAGCCTTTTCCTGGAATCGGAGAATTCCTGACCCTGCCATTGGAAATGTTCCCTCATTGAGTGCAGGACTTCACCAAACGAGAAATCCTCTGGAGGAGAGGCAGAGGGAATTGATTCCTCAGCATCAGACTCCTCATAGGCCTGGAAGGATTCTTCTTGAGTATCTGAATGCACAGAATCCCCAGAGGCCTCATCAGACGAGAGGTTTTCAGTCTGCTCAATTCTAGGCCTTTTCTCTGCAGGAGGCTGAGACCCTCTGTCTGAATGAGGCTGAGACCCCCTGATAAGAGAAATAAGGTCTGCAGCAAGAGACATTATCTGTTTATCAGAAGAGGAGGCCTGGACAGCAGGTTTAGGATGGGCCTTGGCCTGGCTGGCAGCCTTAGCACGTGCAAAGGCCTTGATGGACATAGAAACGGGAGGCCTAGCAGCCCCACGTGCAGGAGTGACCTTGTCCACCGGAATGGTGTCGGGTAAATCCAGAACTTCGGTTTCCGGGGGAAAATCAACAACCAGCACCGGAGAGGTCTCTGGGACCGAAGGACATGCTAACGCTGTGTCGTCGGCCTGGAGCGGTTGAATTACCGCTTCCGCAGGGACCAAAGCACTAGCAGAGGGTCTAGGAGTAGTATCGGTAGAGGATGCGGGCCGCGGATGTCGGTCCTGGTCCTTCCGTTTTTTGGAAGATTGAGCTGTCGGTTGATCCGATGGCATGATATACGCAAAGGATTCGCCGAAAAAGTCTTCAGCAAATTCTGCCCGGCGCCTGAGAGTGCGCTTATTAAAGCAAGCACAGGCAGCACAGGCCGAGACGTCGTGGTCTGGGCCCAGGCAAGGAAGGCAGTAGGAATGGAAGTCCTTATGAGGTATTTGTTTACCACAAGACAAACAGTTATTAACTTTCTCAATTTGTTCTGACATCGGCTGAGGCAAGAAAAAAATGTTCCCCAACGGGGAACTTAGCTTTTAGATGACTTCGGTACTGAAAACACAGGCCGGCACTTGCGAACTGCTTCTGCTTCGGGCACCGCGTGGCAAGAAAGACTGAAGAAGATGGCGTCGGCCAATGCCTTTATACTCCAGCCGTGCTGACGTCGGAGAGGAGGTGACACCAGCCGACGCCGGACCCAGACTTTGGAATCCGGCCGACCGAGGGCTGCCTGAGGCAGGACAACCCATATGTTATGACTGCAGTTGCATTCTTGAAGGACATCTGTCTGAGCCCACCGAGCACATGGAAATGGGGTTAAGACGTTCTGACATTACAAGGGGTATTTATGTAAATAGAGTTGCAAATGCTGGATGCATATCACCATAGACTCCCTTAGGATGAACTGCTCAGCTGAGTTATTTTACTATGTTGGGAATGCTGCAGAACTAGCTTCTTTTTATTTTATGTGTTTATTTATTTTTGTTTTTACAGAATTACTCAATTCAATTCAACTTTATTGTCATACGTACTAGAGACACAGCGTCACAAAGAGCAATGAAATTCTTATTTTGCAAGTTCTTCAGCGACATATAAAAACTATGACACTTTACAAAAAGAGGTAATCTAAGACACTTGAATACCAATATTAGTAAAAATACATAACTGTGCAAGAGAGTGCATTTGTGCAAAAAAAAGCTCGTTTCCCTCCATATGTGAACCAAGCTACAACACTGGAGGGAAGGGTAGAATATGTGTTTCATTTAACAGTCTAACACCTTGAGGTATAAAACTATCTTTCAGCCTGGTTGTTCTGGCTTGCAGCACCTCCCTGACAACTGCCGCATAAGCAGTTTGCTTTGTGGGTGGGTAGTACCCATGACAATGTTTTGAGACCTCCTAAAAATTCTTTTGTAGATGTCCTCCAATACAGGGAGAGTTACTCCAATGATGTTTTGCACAGTTTTTATTACTAGCTGCACACAGCTTTGTGATCCTGTATTGTACTATTCCCATATCATACTGTAACAGAGTGGGCGAGAATACTCTCAATTGTACATCTGTAGAATTTGCTGAGGATGGTGTTGGGTGTGCCAAACATCCTCAGCCTTTTCAGAAAATACAGTCACTGCTGGCTTTTCCCTCCGTGGTCTGTGATGTTATGAGTCCAGGTAAGGTCCTCAGAGATTATAGGTAAATTACAGATATTCTCAGATGCAGCAGTGGATGCATAACAAAACTACAAGGAAACTTGCAAGTTAATTTTTTTCTGAACAATGCAAGATCAGACCAAACACACTTAACAGGACAAATTTGTCTGTGTGCGCACATGCCTGCACATATCTACAGTATGTTAATCTGAATGGATGTTGTGTGTGTGTGTGTGTGTGTGGGGGGGTTAGGGAGATGTGTGTGTGTGTGTGTGTTTGTGTTGCAAATAATATAGGGAGATGTGACAGCAGGCAAAACCTACATCCAGTGGGAAGAAATCATTCTGTAATACACAGTACTTCAGCACCCTGGACAGCTCAGATGCAGGAACAGCAAGCAATAGGAGGCAGTGGGAACAAAGAAGTTATGTCTTACTGTAACATTCCATCTGTGTTGTCGATCTTCATCTATTCTTGGCTGATGGGTTATGGTTCTGATCCTCATAACCGATCCAGCCTTCATATATATTGTGCCAGCCAAAACACTCTTGAGCTAATAGTCTACCCACAATGCCCCTCTCTGTGTTACCTCTGATCGAGTTTGCAAACTTATAGATCAATGAAGGGAAAAGAAATCCAGAATGGAAGCCATGTCAAAGGAATGTCCTAACAGAAAAACCCAGGACAACAGATCACTCCACCAGGAATCCACAGGAGGAAGAAGGCAAGTGGGACGCCAAGAATAGATGAAGATCGACAACACAGATGGAACATTATGGTAAGACACAACTTCTTTATCTGATGTTGTCAATCTTCATCTATTCTGGACTGATGGGACAGAGTCCCCAGCTACTTTAGATCCTAGGTGGCCCTATGGAAGGATATTCCTTAGAACCAAAGGCCGCTCTTCCCTTGGAGGCCAAATCCAATTTGCAATGAGTAATAAAGGTATACGGAGTAGCCCATATTGCTGGTGCACATACTTCACTCATGGAAGCCTTAGAATGGAAGACAGCTGAGATAGCCATAGATCTGGTGGAATGTGCCTTCACCAGCATTGGAAGCTTTAGATTCTCTTTGCTATAAATGAAAGAAACACAATCTCTTAACCATTTTGACAAGGTAACCTTAGAGACAGATTTCCCTAAGGCTGCACCAGAGAAGGAAAAGTACAGTTGTGTACACTTACCATAAATGTAGATGTTCAAGTGTATTCACTTGTTGCAGTCCTAACGAATGGGTTAACCGGCTCCCGGTAACCCTCGAATGGCCAGAATACCAAAGGTAAGTAAAAATTACATTGGCTGTTGTCAGTTGCAGAGGATGTCAGGGCGTCCGATACAAAAGGAGGCAGCCAATGTCACTTCCTCAGTCTTTCTTGCCATAACAGTCAGAAGCCCTCAGAAAATAAGGCTTAAACCAAAAGCCATTTTGGCAAATACCAAATTTAGCCTTTACCTTAGGAAAAGAGAAAAAAGGGGGAAGGAGGGAGGGAAACCAGGACTGCAACAGTGAATACACTCGAACCTCTACATTTATGGTAAGTGTACACAATTGTACTATGTTCATCGTGTTTTACTGTTGCAGTCCTAACCAATGGGTTGATTACCAAAGCCCAGAAAAAGGGAGGAGGAACCAACAGAATCAAGGATTGGAGATAATGCCCTGCAGAACAGCAGTGGCAAACCCTGCCCTGGCTCTTGAAAACAAAGGCAAATTATAATGCTTTGTGAAAGTGTGAACAGAAGACCACATGGCAGCCTCCAAAATGTCTTTAGCAGGGACACCCCTTAAAAAGGCTGCAGAAGTGGAAACTGCTCTAGTTGAGTGGGTCCTAACCCCTTGAGGAGGGACCTTGCCATGAAAGGAATAACAAAAAGTAATACAATGTGCAATCCATTTACAAATGGTTTGCTTAGAAATAGCCTTGCCCTGGGCTCCCGGGACAAAACTGATCAATAACTGTGCTGATTTCCGAAGGTCTTTAGTCCTGTCCAAGTAAAACCTGAGCTGTTTATGCGCATCAAGAGAATGTAGGATTCTTTCACCTCTATTTCAAGGATTAGGAAGGAAGGTAGGAAGGTGTATGGACTGATTAAGAGTCAGGCTAGAAACCACCTTAGGCATAAAGGAAGGGTTGGTTCTCAGAGAGACCCTATCTCCATGAAAAATAAGAAAAGGCTCCACAGCCATCAAAGCATGCAGCACCGAAACCCTCCTTGCAGAAGTTATAGCCAAGAGGAAGGCAGTCTTTCACGAGAGAAACTTTAAATCTGCAGTGGCAGTTGGTTCAAAAGGAGGAAGAGTGAGTTCCTCTAGAACAAAATTAAGATCCCAGGATGGAGTAGGTGCCCTTCTGGGAGGTTTTAAATTGCAAGCACCTCTGAGAAACATTTTCATCAAGGGATGAGAGAAAATGGATTGTTCAAAAGAACAATGAGCACAAATGGCTGAAGCATGGATCTTGATAGAGGAATAAAAGACCACCCTGAAGCAAATCAGCCAGGTATTCCAGAATCAGATGAAGAGTAGACTGAGAAGATGATTCTCTCTAGCCTGCATCCATTGAGAGAATCTTTCCCATTTACCAGTGTAGGACTTCCTAGTGCTAGGTCTCCTGGCCTCCCTCAGCACATCAACTGCCTGCTGGGAAAGGGAAGAAGAAAAGGAAGGACTCATACAATGAGCCATGCTGCTAAATGGAGAGACTGAAGATGAGGATGTAGGATGTTTCTCCCTTCCTGAACCAAAAGATCTGGCTTCAGAGGAGGATGCCAAGGAGGAAATTGGGATAGACTGTGAAGCAATGGATACCAATGCTGTCTGGGCCAGTCTGGAGCTATGAGAATAGTCCTTGGTCATTTGTCCCTAATCTTCAATAATACTCTGGGAAGAAGAGGAAGAGGAGGGAAGGCATAAATTGACAGCAGTGTCCAAGGGAAGGACAGTACTTCAGGTATCCACTTTCCAGGCTCTGTTGTGATGCTGTCTGGTGCAAAAAAGAGGTAGAAAATGGTTGTCTGGAGAGGAGAAAAGATCCACTTGAGGATTGCCCCAGTGTTGAATGATGCTGTAAAAAAACTGCTCTGTTCAGCTGCCACTTATGAGGATCCAGGGCCTGTCTGCTCAACTGGTCTGCCAAAACATTGAGCCTTCCTGGAAGAAACTGAGCTAGGAGATGCAGGCCCAGGGATGCTGCTATGGACCAAAGACTCATGCTCTGTCTGCACAGGAGGTAAGAATGAGTCCCTCCCTGCTTGTTGATGTACCACATGACTGTGGTGTTGTCTGTCCTGACAAGCAGGGTCCCTGGAGAAAAAAAGATGCTTGAAAGCTAGTAAGGCCTGCTGGACTGCCATCAACTCCTTTTAATTTATATGCAGGTGCATCTGCTGGGCATTACAATTTCCCTGTATGCATCTGCCATCCAGGTGAGTGCCCCAGGTGTAGTCCGATGCGTCCGTGGTAAGAACGTGAGTGGCAAGGGGTGGGCGAAAAGGCATGCCTTTGTTCTGTAGACAGGCTGTCGCCCACCATAGAAACTCTGTCTGCAGACATGGAAGCAGAGGAATTATCACATCCAGGTCCTGTGTGTGTTGACACCACATGTTCTTGAGGTACCATTGCAATTTCCTCATATGCAGTCTTGAATATGGAATCATGAGAATGCAAGAGGCCATGAATCCCAGAGCTTGCAGGTATTTCCTTGCAGGGAGCTTGGACAGGCTTGCCAAGTCCTTGAAGTAAACTGAAAGAGTTGTCTACTTCTCCTGGGTGAGATATATTATCTGGGCGGCTGTGTTCAGACTCGCTCCCAGAATGTTATCTCTTTGGATGGCACCATTGTTGATTTTTCCTCATTGAGAGTGTAACACAGGGAAGAGAGAAGAGTCCTTACAAATTTTAGATCCTTTAATAGCTGTTCCTGAGAATTTGCTTGAATTAGACAGTTGTCCAAGTATGGGTAAATCTGAATTTTCTTCAGCCTGCAAAAAGCAATGACTCGAGCCAGGCACTTTGTGATAACTCTGAGAGCAGTAGATAAGCCAAAGGGCAGTGCATAGAATTGATAATGTTGCTTGCCCACCCTGAAACAAGGGTATTGCCTGCAACTTTCCCCGATAGGGATGTGCAGATAAGCTTCTTTGAGATCCAACATTATCAGCCAGGAATCCTTTTCTAACAATGGCAGCAACTGATGCAGAGTGAGCATTTTGAACTTTGGAATCATCAAGAAAGAGTTCAGGATGGATAGATCTAGGATAGGATTCCAGGTGTCTTCTTTTTTTGGAACTAGGAAAAATCTGGAATAGAAACCCTGGCCTACCTGCTGAGCAGGAACTGATTCTATTGCTCCCAGATGTAACAGAAACAAAATTTGCTTTTCTACTTCTGACCGTTGGTTTGGCGGAGCGTCTGGGAATCCTTTGGGTACTGGAAAGGAGTGGAAAGAAAACTTGTGTCCTAGGGATACAGTTCTGAGTAACCATTTGTCTTCTGTGATGGTGGCCCAGACATTCACAAAAAGGGCCAACCTTCCCCCTAAAGGACTCTCCGGGCAGGCAAGAACAGGCAGAAGGTGGACAGAGTCATTGAGAATGTTTAGACTGAGATGAAGGCTTAGAACTTCCCGCCTTGGAAGAGGACGCCTGCCAACACTTAAGACCTTTGAGGGTTAGCCACCTGTCCCCTAGAAGATTTATAATCTCTAGTCCTAGAATGGTTCTGTCTGCTGGTATCAGGGAACATCCAACTCTTAGAAGGGTAATTCCTGCTAAAGCGAGGAGGTTGAACTTGCAGAAAGTCTTTAACTGCCTGCATAGACTTGGCCTTGTCTTCCATCTTCTTGAGTACTTCCTCTGCTTTGCTGCCAAAAAGACTGTCCTTATGCAAAGGTACATCTAAAAGCTTAGCCTTGACAGGGTCTGGTAGGGGCTGCTCCCTGAGCCAAGCATGCCTTCTAATAACCAAGCCAGTAGCCGTAACCCTACAGGAAGCTTTTAGAATGTCAAAACCACAATGTAAAGAATGCTTAGACTAGACTGGCAGAATTAAGCAAATCCTGCATATCCTTACTGTCCACCAACACTTGCTATCCTAGACTTAATAGCTTCCAAGGTGTGCTGCTAGTATTTCAGCATGTGAAAAAGACAATTAGTAAACCTAATAGCAAGAGTGGCAGAGGTATAAACCTTTTTACCCCACCTATCTAGGTTCCTAGATTCCCTGTTAGAAGGAACAAGATTTTTAGTAACAGTGGCCTTAACTCCTTTAGGGCCTTGAGAAATAACCTCTGGATCAGCCAATGGATTCCTGAAAAGAAACAAATAGGAATCAGGGACTCTATAGTACCTGTCAGGTTTCCTGGGGGCAGGAGGAACCGAATTTGGAGTCAAGGAATTTTCCCTGCAAGTCTGAAGGACTCAGGAGGCCTGGCAACTGCCGAAGTTGCAGCTGAAGTCATCAGTATGAGCTTGCTGTCTGAACGAAGAATGGAGGCCTCAGACACCAGAGTCAGCTTAGCTACTCCGGATTCAGTGGAAGAGGCAACAGGTGGAAGGTCAGAAGGCACAATGGAAGCCAGAGGCCTGGGGGCCTCTGAAATAGTCTCAACCGAGGCCTGCGGTTGAAAATGTGTGGGATGTAGGGGCTGCAAAGGCACCTCACTGGCTACCGCATGATTGATGACTAACTTAACATCATCCGAGGACTTCACCTTCGGAAGCATGTCTCGGTCCTTATCCTTACATTTCTTGGGGATATCCGAAGCCTGAAGACCAGTGGACGCCATACCGACAAACTTAGGCCAGACTCCAAAATGCTTAGCTAAAAGTTTAGCCCGACGACAAATAGTACATGGATTAAAGAAAGCACAGAGATCACAATTAGGAATGTCGTGGTCAAGGCCTAAACAAATAATGCAATAAGAATGAAAATCTCTATGGGGAATTTGCTGTCCACAGGTAAGACAATTATTAAACTTTTCTGACATTCGTTAAGGCAAGAAAAGAGGATCCTCAACAGGGTACTTAGCTGTAGTTGACTTCAACTTTGTAGTCGGAAACAAAAAAGGTAAACAGCTGAACCGTACTCATGCAAGAAATGCTTTTGCTTCGGTCCGTGGCAAGGAAGACTGAGGAAGTGATGCTGGCTGCTTCCTTTTGTATCAGATGGCCCTGATGTCCTTTACAACTGACAGCCGATACAATTTTTACTTACCTTTGGTATTCTGGCTGATTGAGGGCTACCGGGAGCCGGATAACCCATTGGTTAGGACTGCAACAGTGAAACACGATGAACATCAAATAATTGTTCTGATCTCCTAAATTCTTTAGTTCTGTTGAGACAGAAATGTAATTGTCTGTGAACATCCAACAGCTGTAAGCAAATATTTACCTTTGTCAGAAAAATTTGGAAAGAAGACAGGTTAAGTCTATAGCCTGATTAATGCTGGACTCTGAGACCACCTTAGGAAGAAAAGATGGGTTTATCCTGAGTGCAACTCTATCCTTATGGAAAATTAAGTAATGGGGGTTTTGAACATAAGGCTTGCAATTCAGAAACTCATCTCGCAGAGGTGATAGCTATAAGTAAAAGCGTTTTCCAAGAGAGGAACTTCAAGTCACAAGTAGCTGCTGGTTTCAAGGTGGATAAGTACTAGTGACTGCAAAACAATAGTCATGTCCCATGGTGGTAGAGAATCTTTAAATGGTGGGGCTTTAAATGGATAGTTCCCTTGAGGAAGACCTTACAAAGACTGTGAGAAATTAAGGATAAATCTCCGAAACTATTATGAAAGTTAGAGATGGCTGCAAGAATGACCTTAACAGTAGAAGTGGAAACCCCCTTATCAAAAAGAATGGCCAGGAATTCTAAAACTTTTTCCACTGCGGCTGAAAAAGGATCAAGGCCATTATCACAAGTCCAGATTGAAAATCTCTTCCATTTACTGAGTTACAGAAATTGGAAGAACCAAGCAGTTAGCATGAGAGTTTGAAGACTGGGATGCACCAGTCCCTGAGAGTGAGACAAAGTACAGAACTGGGTCCAGAATCCATGGATGGTGAACTATATGAGGCCACAGGAAGGGAAAACAAATTTGTCGAGGCCCAACATGTGCAATGAGGATTACTTCGCTTCTTAACCTGGCTGCTTTCTTGAGGGAAGGAGGGATCAGAGGGAAAGGTATAAAGGAGACCCGTGGGCCAATTGAGGAGAAGATTGTCTCTTGGGGACTCACCCTGAGGGGGGATTAGGGCAAAATAGTTTCTGCACTTGTTTTGGAGTGAAGCAAAAAGGTTGCAGCAAAGCTGGCCTCGATGATGAAAGATCTTCTTAACTACCTTGGGATTGAGAGACCACTCATAAGGCATTAGAATGCATCTGCTCAGTTTGTCTGCTATCATTGTTTGCACTCCCAGGGATATGCACTGCTATCAGAAAGCAACTGGAGACAATGGCCCATTGCCACACTCAGAGAGCTCCTCGACACAGGGGATAGGATTTTATTTCCCTTGCTTGTTGATGTACCAGACTACGGACATGCTGTCTGATTGAACTGCAATAGTTCCTTGAGGTAGGATGGAGTGAAATGCTTGCAATGCTAGTAGCACTGCCCTCAGCTCTAGAATGCTGATATGCAGATTGGCCTCTATCGGGGACCAAGTGCCTTGGACTGTCTTTCCCAGATAATGCCCCACTACACCCCATCTGGGAGGCATCTGTGGTCACTATGGCTTTGAGCTGAGGAGGGACAAAGGGACAGCCCAAAAGAATTTCTTTGGATTCCATCCACCTGGACAGGTCATTTTGCAGTGACTGGTGATAAAAATGGGGTAATTCACTGGATGCGTCAGAACAGACCAATGATTTGCAAGAAGCCATTGCAGTAATCTGATGTGAAATCTCACTAAAGGGATCAGAGTGATCGCCACTGCCATGGACCCTAATGCGTGAACCACTAGCCGGGGCTGGTATTTTGTTTCAGCACAGGAGAGACTGAACTTGAGATTTTATTTTCTGTAGCCTGTGGGAAGGTAGACAGACCACACAAGAAAGAGTGTTGATGAGCTCCGATAAACTCCATTATCCTGAGAAGGGGTCAGTTGAAACTTTCTAAGGTTGACCATGATGATTAGCTGTAGAAACAATTGCAGGGTGAATTCTGTCGCCTGAAGCAGATGTCTGGTGGAAGCCGTGATGAGCCAGTCATCTAGACATGGAAACACCCAGAATCTGTGCAGCCTCAAGTGAGCTGTTACTGCTGCCATACATTTGTTGAACACCATGGGGGCTGTGGTGAGACCAAAAGGCATTGCCCTGAACTGATAGTGACTGGCTCCTAGCCAGAAGTGGAGAAAGCTTTGAGTGTTTGTCAATTTTTAAGTGGCAATACGTGTCTTTAGGTCTATAGAGCACATCCAATCATTTTCCTCTAGAAATGGAAGTATCCACTGAACCATGACCATCTGGAATTTGGACTGCTGGACAAATTTGTTTAGAATGCGGAGATCCAGAATCAGTCTCCAGTCCCCTGTCTTTTTTGGCACTAAAAATAACCTTGAGTAAAATCCAGATCCTATTTGGTCTGGTGAGTCTTCTTGGATGACACTTTTTAGCAGCTTTTGTATTTCTAAGGTTGCTTGGTCCCTCCAACTGGGTGGAACATTGTGGAGTCTTGTTTGAGTTCTTGTTAAAGAATGAAGGGGATAAAGTAACCTCCGGAATTAATTCTTGGCACCCAGGCATCTGCGGTTACCTGTCGTCAGGCTGTTGGGTGGAAAGCAAATCTTCCCCCAACTACCTCCATAGGCAAGCAATCAGGCCTCCTTTCAGGAGCGCTGATAGGGTTGACCAGAGAAGGACTCCCTAGAACCCTGGCACTGTGGGCCACATCTGACTCTAGTGATGGCATCTTCCATTGGAACTCCCTCCTCGAACCACATCTGCCCACTCCTCCGATTCCTGGAATAGGCTGGTTGGGGAGCAGAAAAACATATGCCCACTGCAGACACTGATAGGGTTGACCAGAGAAGGACTCCCTGGAACCCTGGTACTGTGGGCCACCTCTGACTCTAGGATGGCATCTTCCATTGAACTCCTCCCTCTGTCCCAAGGGGAGTCTGCAACATATGCGTCTTGGAAAGGCCTCTGGGACTTCTTGAACCACATCTTCCCACTCCTCTGATTCCTGGAATAGGCTGGTTGGGGAGCAGAATACATATGCCCATTGCAGACAGGGTCTTTCCATCTTTCTCACACTGGATAGTTTTTCTTTAACTTTCAGGCCAAACATGGAGGAGCCATTAAAGGGAGCATTGATGAAGGAAGACTTGAATGGCACTGCAAACACACAGAGGTGCATCCAAGCATGTCATCGAATTGCAACACCTGAACCTGCTGACCTGCTTGCCCCTTTGGCTGTGCGTGCAATTAGCCTCATGGACGAATTAGAGACTCTATGATAGTTAACTGGGAGGCCACTTTTTCTGGACCCCAGCAGCTACTGCTCCTGCCATGGTATGCAACAGCTCCTTGACCAAATTCTTCTGCAGCCTAGTAAAATGTGCCAGAAAGTTCAATGACCTAATGGTAAAGTTTGATGATGTATAAACCTGCTTCCCAAATCTGTCCATCCCCCTTGACTGCCGGTTAGGGAGATGAACAGTGGAGCTTTCCTCAGCCAGTTCTTTTTTGGTGGCAGCCACTACCACCACAGCAACTACTGCTAATCCTTTTACCCAGTACTGATGATCCTGGGGAGCAGAAAGTATTTTATTTGGCCTTCGAGGAATTGGTTCTATCAAATCAGGGGCCTTCCAAGCCCACTGAGTGGTGAATTTAATATGATCGTCAGCGGGAGGGGTCACCCAGGAAGTAGATGGGTGAGCTCCAAAGGCTTGCAAGCACACAGACTCCTCAGAGGTAGGGTCTTTGGGGTTCCAATCACCCCTCTCTTTAAGGAGCTCTAAAATGTCTCCAAAGAAGACATCTTCTGGGGTTGACCGAGGAGAACTCTCCTCCTCATCGAAATCTGTGTCCTTGGTGATGGACTCTTCAGGGGATTCCTGGTGTTTCCTCTTACACAATTTCATTTGAGGAGGCTCTTCAGTGGAAATATCTGAAGAGGACTCAGAAGAGGGGGTGATGCATGGTCTGTATGTCTTACATCCTTGGTGCTCACTGCCTGGGTACGGTGGTTGGAGTTAGCTCGGGGTAAGCAGGGGTCAAGGGGTAAGACTCCGGTAACATGGGAGGCAAGCCCCACTGAGGAGGGATGGGAGCCTGGAACCGAGACAGACAAACTTGGAACCGAGGTCACACCTCACCCTGAGAGACCAACCTGCAAAGCCGGAGCCAAGGAAGGACTCCCAGATGGTGCAGCCTGAAGTAATAAGGTCAGCCCCAAACAAAAAACAGGAGCTGACTCAAACCTTCCAGACCTGATAGTGGAGACCCAATCCCCGGGACCTGCTGGTTCCAAAGGCACCAAAAGAGTCAGAGCCATGCCCAGAACCAAAGACAAGGAAGTTGTTGGTGCCAACGACATTGGAGTCTGTGTGGTTGGAGTTTACAGCTCTAAAGCCTGCAAAGAGGTCAGAGGAGGAGTATATGTAGGGGTACTGGGATAGAATTCATCTGCACTAGGAGGGAGAGGGGCTGAGAAGATGGGGGAAGACCCCTAGCTGTTAGAAATTGATCCACTAACCTATGTCAACTTCAGAAAGGCTCTTGTTGGAGCGACCAGACAATCCAGAGGGGGATTCAGGTCTCTCTATAAAAGGTGCAGGAAGCTGACCCAGAAAGGGGTCAATTGATAGTGAACATATAGTCCTGGGTGTAGAGAAAGACTCACTCTTTGGCACCGGAGCAGAAGGTAGAAGCTATGGAGCCACAGGAGATGTTGGCACTGACATGGTAATTAAAGAAGCTGGTGCCGACACTGGAGTCGTTACTGGAGTTGGTGTCGTGGTTGGCGGTGATGGCACCAAGGTAGAGATTGGTAGCGAGGACTTAGTGCTTTCCAAAATTTTCAGGACCTTAGATTTTAGTTCTGAGGAGGAACCAGCTAAAGGGTGTTTATGTTTTTTAGATGTTGATGCCGATGGAGACATCGGCACTGAATGAGTAGATTTTACACCAGAGGCCTGAAGTAGACTGGTCGGCCTTGGAAAATGCTTCCTCAAAAGGAGCCTTAAGAAGCCCCGATAGGATCATTTTATTTCTACATTCGACCAGGACTCTATTACTGAAGCCCTGGCAAATAGAAACATCCAAACAGTATACACATTTGTCATGGCCATCAGAGTTCGGCATTTTCCTGCTGCACTCTTGGCACTGTTTAAAACCAGTGGCTGATTTTGACTTATCTGCAATACCAAAAAAAAAAAGGTAGATCATCAAGAAGAAAAAACTTGCAAAACACACTTACAAACACAGAAGAATCCTATCAATGATGGTAAGAAAGATTACCCAACGGTAAGGAAAGGAGAACAGAGAGGAAACTACCAACTATGGTAGGCAAGAAATACCAAATGGTACAGGATTAAGGAAACAAACACTCGTACAAAAGACAAAAGGGTAGACAAGGTTCAGAAAATACTATGCAACTTAAAAAAGACAATGTTAGAAAAATGAAATAAAACTTTTAAAATGTACTTAGCTGCGAAAGAGAGTCGGCTGATGCGTCTTTCTAGAAGAGCGGCAAATGAGATCTGAAATAACGTAGAGAGGGGCATTGTGGGTAGATTATTAGCTCAAGAGGTTTTTTTGCTGCTGCTGGCTATATGATGGCCAGAACCATTCCCGAGAATTGGAATCGTAACCCATCAGTCAAGAATAGATGAAGATTGACAACATCAGATCAATCATTGCACAATACACAGTACTTCAGCGCCCTGGACAGTTCAGATGCAGGAACAGCAGCCAAAAGGAGGAGCATGACATTACTACAGAAGGACAGAGACACAGCCACAAAGCCAACTTCAATAAAAAAGCATTCTAAATTTCTAATAAAAAGTAGAGCCAAGTGAGAGGCCATTACTGTCAACTCAAAATGGACATTAAGGGTATGAAATGCAGACTGAACATCTTGGTAGGTAGGCTTATAAGTTCTTAGTGATTATACATTAAGGAAAGTTTGAGAATTTAATGACCAAATGGGAAAGGGAGTTGCGGTGTAAATGGGTTAGCCAGAATGGACCAGGCTTTTGATATGTTACAGGGCACTACAAAATCCTAGAGTTTAAGTTTCAAGGTTGGTGTCCATAAATATTTTTAAAACCCATTTACACTGAAGAGACTATCTTAATATTGATCCACCATGTTGGGCATACAACAGTTTTCCAGGGGACTACAGACATACCTTTTGATTTTTGTCAATGTTCAAGGCAGTGCAAATTTCAAATTCAAGGAATATGCCGTGTTATGACTGACTTTATTGTCCAATTTTCCTTTACCAACTGCACACCTAATGGAATAGACCTTTTATATTTAAAGCAATTACAAAAAATAATTAAAAAAATGGGATGCATGTAGATTCTTTAGCAAGAGGAGACTTAACTGAATATTTGAGTCAGATCTCATTAGATACCATGAATTGGTGAGCCAAGAGACACCACAAGGAGATAGCCTTGGCTGGAATAATTTTAAACACAGCAAAATAATTAGTTTGCTCAAGTTTTAACTGTACAGGGCTACTGGTATGCATAAAGCTAACTTACAGTTTATGAGATTAAGTGCACCTTTTGAAATGTCATTGCTCACTTTATAAGATGTGTTTGTATTCTTTGGGCAACAGCCTGATCTTGCAAGTTTACCTGAAAGATCAACACTTTTATTCTCGAATGACAGAGTGATATTACTTAATACCCAGTATTAACAAAAAGCATGCATTTCATTTTCTTTGATTTACTATGGACAGTGTTAGTTAAGTTTTTTTTTCTTTATAGACCGTTTATAAAGACTGTTAAAAAAATCTTTTACCCTATAGACAGTAGCAAGAACATTTACAAATTAGAGCAGTTACTGTTACTTTATGGGCCAGTTTGTGATACCCCACCAGAACTAATTATGTTCAATAACAGATGCTTATCTACTAAGAGAGGTGAACAAAAATGGAAACTCAGAGTAGGAAAAATGATGGGGGGGGGGGGTTACACTACAAGTCGAATAAAAGAAAGAATCAGATTAACTGCACCTCTGGAAGACAGGAGGAAGGGTTATTTTTTATTTTATTTTACATTTGTTAACAGGGAAAGTCCAGCTGGCTACATATCCATTTTCAGTGGAGGCCCGGGTGAAAAGCTCCAGAAATACAAGAATAATTTAACAAATACAGTTAAAAAGTATAATACCAACAGTTCAGATGATAATGTATACATAGAAAGATTACAGGAGATAGTAAGCTGGGAGAAAATTATTTGAGTTAGTCTGGGTAATAAGGAATAGGGTGCAGTATACCATCGGAGTAGAAATGCCAGTAGAAATGAGGATGAAAAAAAAATATTAAGCAAGAAGCATATTAGAGCAGTAGACTGAGGGAGATTAACCTGGGCTAGAGCAGGTACATATCCAGTGGTTGTGAAATAATTTTTTGCTGCAATTTTAAATTTCATTAGAGAGGGTTCGAGGGTTAAGGCAGGAGGGAGTGAGTTCCAAGTTATAGTTATGTAGTTGGAGAATACGGAGTCATCGACGTGATTGCAGAATTTAGAGGTCTTTAACATTAATTTGTCATTAGATCTCAGTGGTCTGGTACTGATGTGAGGGGTAATTAAGGGTTGTATTCCTGGTACTGTAAGATAATTACAGAGAAGTAGGTTGGTCAACTCGAGCCATTTTAGCAGTTTTAGATTTTGAAAGTGATGTGTGCGATAGGTACCCCCTGCAGCAAATCTAGCAATATAGTTGTAGCAGACAGTTAATTTATTTAGTTCTGTTTTTGAGAGGTTAGTGAGAATGGGGGAGGCATATAGGAAAATGGAGAGTAGGTGGGTGGGTGTGTGCTGTGTTGGTTCTGGCCAAAGGGGTTAAGAAAGCTTTATTTCTGTACAGTGGGCCCAGTTTTTTATTGGTGTTTTTGATTATTTGGTTAACATGTAGGTCAAATTTCAAATTGTGTCAATTAATACCCCAAGTAGTTTGGTGTGGCTATCAGGGGATATTATGGTACCATGGTTGGATGTGATTATGAAGGTGACCCTAGGGGAGCAATGGTTTGGGGAGAACAGCAATAGCTTGGTTGTATTAGCATTTAGTAGTAGATGTCTACTAGAGAACCAGCTTTTTACCAAGTTAAATGTTTTCTGGATCTGGGACTGGAGCTCTGGGAGGGAGTTGGCTGAGCAAAAAGTACAGTTGTGTACACTTACCATAAATGTAGATGTTAGAGTGTATTCACTGTTGCAGTCATTACATTTGGGTAATCCTGCTGGCAGGTTGCCCTCAGTTGGCCTGAATTCCAAGGTCCTGTGTCGGCTGCTGTCATCAGGTCGTCAGGGGTATAAAACATGCGGCCAACGCCATTTTCTTTAGTTTTTCTTGCCCCAGATGTCAGGTGCCCCCTAAAAGGGCAGCTAAAATTTATATGTATATATTTATATATATATATACATATATATATATATATATATATGTATATATATATATATATATATGTATATATATATATATATATATATATATATATATATATATATATATATAAATATATGCACCAATATAAACTTTAACTTCCTCTACAAGCAAATACACCACATAGGTTGTATAAATCAAAGAAGGAAGGATAGGTTCCATCAGAAGAAAGGGGGATGGTGGGTGGGTAATCTGGACTGCAACAGTGAATACACTCGAACATCTACATTTATGGTAAGTGTACACAACTGTACTATGTTCTTCGTGTTTCACTGTTGCAGTCATTACATTTGGGTAGAGTCCCAAAGCTATGGTTTGGAGGCTGGAGTTAAACAGCGTTAGGAGCAGCTATGAGGCCCTGCAGAACTGCAGTGGCAAAGCCTGCCCTGGATTTAGAGTAGAGTGGCAGATGATAGTGCTTTGTAAAGGTGTGCACTGAACTCCAAGTAGCAGCCTCTAAAATGTCTTTGGTTGGTACTCCCCTGAGAAAGGCTGCTGAAGTGGCTGCAGCTCTAGATGAATGTGGCCTAATGCCCTTGGGTACTGGCTTGCCATAGTGTAAGTAGCAGAAATGAATGCAGTGGCCTATCCACTTTGAAATAATCTGCTTTGAGATGGCCTTTCCTTGTGATCCTGCAGCATATGCCACTAGTAATTGCTCTGTCTTTCTGAAAACTTTGGTTCTGTCCAAGTAGAATCTAAGCTGTCTGTGTACGTCCAAAGAATGCAGAATTCTCTCCCCCTTGTTCTGTGGATTTGGATAAAAAGTTGGCAGATGGATAGTTTGGTTAAGAGACACACTGGACACCACCTTAGGCATAAATGTTGGGTTTGTCCTCAGACAGACCCTGTCTGGATAAAAAATGATAAAAGGTTCCACAGCCAGGAGTGCCTCTAGCTCTGAAACTAGTCTTACAGAAGTTATTGCTAGGAGCAGAGCTGTTTTCCAAGATAAAAACTTTATATCAGCAGTAGCAGCTGGCTGAAAAGGAGGCAGGGTGACTTTTTCCAAGACATAGTTGAGGTCCCATGCAGGGATTGATCTCCTTGGAGGCCTTAAATTTTTGGCTCCTCTGAGGTACTGCTTTAACAAGGGATGAGAAAAGATTGGTGTCTCTGTATTGTAATGAGCCGAAATGGCAGAGGCATGAATTTTAATAGATGAAAAAGATAGGCCTTTGTCCAGCATCTCAGTTAAGTATTGCAAAATCTGAGGAATATTTGGCACACAGAATCTCTTCCATTTTCCAGCATAAGATTTTCTAGTGCTAGGCCTTCTGGCTTCCAAAATGACATCCATCACAGCTTTACTGAGAGGTGTGTTTTGTATGACTACATTATTCGCCATGCTGCCAGGTTTAAAGTCCTGAGTTGGCTGTGCAGGATCTGATTGTTTTGCTGGGACAGTAGATGAGGTATTTGAGGTAAGGTCCAAGCTGGGCATTGAGACAAGTTCCTTAGTATTGGATACCAATACTGGCGGGGCCAGTCTGGGGCAATCAGTATCATCTGTGGCTTCAACTGTCTGACCTTTAGGAGTACCTTTGGGAGGAGAGGCAGTGGGTAAAGGCATATACTGATAGATTTTTCCAGCTGAAAGATAGAGCGTCCACTTTCCATGCTTGTCTGTGATAAATCCTTGTGCAGAATCTGTTTAGTTGGTAGTTGTGAGGGGAGGTGAATAGATCTATGTCCAGGCATCCCCATTTCTTTGTTATCATGCTGAAGACTTGTGGATCCAGCTGCCACTCGTGGGGATCCATGAGGTTTCTGCTTAGTTCGTCTGCCAGAGTATTTTTCCTTCCTGGCAGGAAATGTGCCTGCAGATGTACTTGGTAAGTCAGTGCTGTGTCCCACAAAGTCATGGCTAGTCTGCAAAGGGGGTAAAAATGTGTGCCCCCCTGCTTGTTTATATACCACATGACCGTGCTGTTGTCTGTCTTTATCAGTAGTTGTCCTGGATGAAGTAGGTCCTTGAAGGCTGGCAGGGCATTTTGAACAGCTAGCATCTCTTTTTGAGTGATATGTAGATGCATTTGGTTTGAGGTCCATGTGCCCTGAATGCATCTTCCTGCCATGTGGGCCCCCCAGGCATAATCTGATGCATCCGTTGTTAGTGTCTGCCTGGCTGGGGGTAATGTGAATGGCTGTCTCTTGTTTTGGTGACAAGCCTTTCCCCACCATCGAAACTCCTGTTCCAGGCAGGGAATGAGAGTAATCATAGTTTCCAGGCTGTGGCAATGTTGAGTCCAAACACTTTTTAGATACCACTGAAGTTTCCTGATATGCAGTCTTGCATACGGAATTAGTAGGATGCAGGATGCCATGAAGCCCAAGGCCTGCAGAATTTTTCTTGCAGATAACTGGGCCTTTGTTGCCAACATTTTGAAATAGGTAGTCAGTTGCCTTTGTTTGTCTGGCATGAGATAAGCCATCTGGGCAGTTGTATTTAAGCTTGCACCCAGGAATATTATCTCTTGAGAGGGTACTAGTTTTGATTTCTTTTCGTTGACTGTGTACCCTAGACATGTTAGAAGTCTTTTCACAAACGCCAGATGTTGTAGAAAAATGTCCTTGTTCTCTGCTTGAATTAGACAGTCGTCCAAGTAAGGATATATTTGTATTCCTCTTTGTCTGCAGAATGCAATTACTGGTGCAAGGCACTTTGTAAAGACTGTGGGCACAGTAGATAAGCCAAAGGGCAGTGCAAATAATTGGTAATGCATTGAGCCAGCCTTAAATCTGAGGTATCTTTTGCATATTTGTCTGACTGGGACATGCAGGTATGCCTCTTTTAGGTCCAAAGTCACAAGCCAAGCGTTCATGGGCAGAAGCTGCTGCAAAGTCAACATCTTGAATTTTGGTATACCCAGGAATGTTTTCAGAGTAGATAGGTCCAGTATTGGCCTCCAGGCCTTGTCCTTTCTGGGTACCAAGAACATGAGTAGAATCCTTGTCTCTGCTCTTGCTCTGGTACTAGTTGAATAGCCCCCATGTCCATGAGGGATGAGACTTGTTTTTGTGCCTCTGCCCATTGATTTTTTGGCAGATCTGGCCAGCCGTTTGCCTTTGGCAGGGTATGGAAATGGAACTTGTAGCCTTATGACACGATATTTAGAACCCACTTGTCCTGGGTTATGATGTGCCAATTTTGAGAAAACAGTCCTAATTTTCCCCCTAAGGGTGCTGCCAGGAGATAAGTGCTTGGTGCAGGCAGGGGGAAGTCATTGGGACTGTTTCCTGTATGGTTGTGATTTGTCTTCTAAAACTTTGGAGATAGAAGCACAACATTGCTTTGACCTGTAAGTACCTTGTGCCTTGGATCTGCCTCTAGGGCATCTGGACCTGCCTCTTTGAGGTCTGTCTGACACAGGAAAGGACCAATTCTTTGTTGACCAGTGTCTACTAAACCTAGGTGGCTGTACTTGTAAAAAATCTTTGACAGTTTGCATAGCTTTTGCTTTGTCCTCCATTTTCTTTAACACCTCTTCTGCCTTAACACCAAACAAAGTATCATGCTGTAAAGGTGCATCTAATAATTTAACTTTGACATGATCAGGCAGATTTTGTTCTTTTAACCAAGCATGCCTCCTAATTACAGAACCTGTAACTGCGGCCCTGCAGGAGGCTTCCAAAAAATCAAAACCACATTGCAAAGTATGCTTTCCAACTTGTTCAGCTGCATGCAATAAATCCTGCATTTCCTTGTTTTCTGCACATTCAGAGTTTAACAACATTTTCTGTTTAAGCAATGCCATGACATGTTGCTGATATCTGAGCATATGAAACTGACAGTTTAAGGCCCTTATAGCCAAGGTAGCAGATGTGTATACCTTTTTTCCCCCCATCTGTCCAGTGCCCTAGAATCCCTGTCAGAGGGGCTAGGGTTTTTTTTGCAGTGGAAGCCTTAACTCCCTTGGGACCCAGTGAAATAGTTTCTGTGTCTGCAGCAGGGTTTTTAAAAAGGAATTTGAGAGAGTCAGGAACCCTGTAATATCTGTCAGGCTTAACAGGAGCTGGAGGTAAGGAGTCAGGGGTAAGACTAGACTCCAAAAAAACATCATGTACAATGTCCAACACAGATGGAATGGCTAGTGGCCTGTGTCGAGGTAGTAAGAGGAAATCCCTGAGCCTCTTTTTTTATTCTGAAAAATCTTTGCTCTCCCAGTGGAAATGCTCCCTCATGGTATGCAAGGTTTCCCCAAAAGAAAAGTCCTCAGGAGGAGAAGCTGAAGGAATAGATTCTTCAGTATCAGAATCCTCATAGGGGGGAAGAGAATATTCCTGATCAGAAGAGGAATCAGAAGAAATAGAAACCTGATCTGAAGATTCATAGTCTGTCTCTTGCCTAGGCCTCTTATCAGGAGGAGGATGGGAACCCCTGATCAAGGTAATCAAGTCTTCGGCCATTTTGAGCATCTGTTTTTTGGGCATGGAGGCCTGTCCATGTGGCTCTTGAGACTGGTTCTTTATCTTTGAAGGTGCTTTAGTCTTTGCTTTAGAAGCTGAAGTCGGTTTAATGTATAGATGTTTAGGTCTGAATACACCCTCAGAAGCCGGTGCCTGCTCAGCGGCTCCGGACCCATCTGAGGGAATAGTGTCCGAGGCTCCAATACCTTGAGTTTCCAGCGGCATAGCCAACTCCACGTGTGAGTCAGTAGCGGCTTGCGACTCTAAAGTAGCAGGTGTCAGGGGCTGCGAAAGCGCCACACTGAGAACCGGCGACTGGCTTAGGAGAAGCTTCATCGTCGGTTTTGGGCCTCTGTTGCCTATCTTTTTCTTTTTCTTTGCGTTTTTTGTGAACTCCGGTAGTCGGATGGCTGTCCAATGACATTCTGCAATTAAATCTGCGGCCAAAATAGTTTAATGCAAAATCATACTGATGCTTAATAGTGCGTTGGTTAAATCTAGCACAAAACCGACAACTTGTAACGTCGTGGTCAGGGCCTAGGCAAGGAATACAGTAAGAATGAAAGTCCTTATGAGGTATTTGCTTTCCACAAGAAATACAATTATTAACTTTTTCTGACATCGGTCTGGAGCAAGAAAAAAGTTTCCCCAATGGGGTACTTAGCTTTACTTTGGATCTGAAACTCGAACACGAAAATCTCAGGAGTCGGCTGACCGACACTTGCGAACTGCTTCTGCTTCGGGCACCGCACGACAAGAAAGACTAAAGAAAATGGTGTCGGCCACATCTTTTATACCTCTGATGATCTGACATCAGGGAAGGGGCGACAGCAGCCGACGCAGGACCCAGGACTTTGGAATTCAGGCCGACTGAGGGCAACCTGCCAGCAGGATTACCCAAATGTAATGACTGCAATAGTGAAACACGAAGAACATCAAAGTGGAGTCGTCTGTGTATTGTATACAGGTAGCTTCAGGGTTGGCTGACTGTAGATCACTAACAAAGATTGAGAACAGCAGAGGACCTAATATGGAGCCTTGTGAAACTCCTAATGAAACAGGTAGAAGAGTGGCATCTCTGTTTTGCCAGATCACTGCCTAATTTCTACCTTGAAGGTAATGTTGAAACCAGTTGACAGCTTGGTTATGAAGGGAAAGCTTATGAAGAGAGAGTATTAGCTCGTTATGATTGACCATATCGAAAGCTTTAGAAAGGTCTAAAAAGAGAGCCGATGAGATTTTGCCATTGTTCCTATTCTGGTTGATGGAGTCTGTGAATGATAGCAATGCCATTGTGGTGCTATGGTAGGGTCTAAAGCCATGTTGTGAGAAGTTTGTTCTGGATTAGGTAGTGCATAAGCTGGCTATGAATACACTTTTCCATGATTTTGGCTAATGGTGAGATGATTGCTATGGGCCTATAGTTGGATAACTCCTAAGAGTTTCCACCTTTATGGAGAGGTATGCCATGTGATATCTTCCAGATGCTGGGAATGGGGCTTCTGTGACTCTCCTCTATTAGGATCGCGATAGGGATAGCAATGACATCCGCTGCCAATTGTAAGTATTCAGCTGGGAGCCGGTCAGCAGCCAGGGTAGTTACTTTAAGTTTAGTCAAGAGTTTTCTAATATAACTGGTGGGGACAGAGGTTGTAAGCTAAATGTAATCTCACCTTTATGTGACAAACTTTTTTAAACCTCAGCTCTGTGCCACAGAGGGACAGAATCCTGACCAAAACCCAGGTGACTAATAGCTCAGATGCTAGAGAAGTCGCACTGAGGGAGGGTGACAGAAAATAGCAGCAGTTGTCAGTTCATCTTTTCTGAGAGGGACATTGAAGGCTTTTGCTAGTGAAATGGAGCACTTACTGATTGGAAGGTGATGGTTCTGTAATGAGATGTCAGCGCAAGGGGTGGTGCTGAAATGAGCTGATGCTATGTGCTGTGATGCATATGAATTTGAGCTTTGCTAAGTTGTGATTGCCTCCTCCCTTAATGAAAACTCCCTCTGCAGCTGTGTGAACCTCTGTGCATCAGGATACCCTGACCTCTTTTCTCCTCCCCCAGGTGCATTTACCCAGAATTTCTCCTTGTTGCTACCCACTGAGGAGTGCTGGTTCAAAGGGACATGTCGGACAGAAGATCAACATGGGATTCCAAGATACATCTGATGGGGGACAGCTGGGCAGGACAAAAAAATATGTTTTCCAGATTAACAGGACAATCAGAGTAAAGCCATCTTATCTCCAGGTTAATAGTGTAATTAGAAAACATTCACTCATTCTCTGATACCTGCACTGTCTCATTCAGGGTGGTGGGGAGCCACAGTGTATCCTGACAAGCACTGGGTGCAATGTGGAGAATAAATCCTAGATGGTATACCATTCCATCACATGACATGCACACACACACCCCACACTAAATTTCAGTTTCAAGGATTTCCAATTCACTCATCAACATGTATTTGGAAAGTGGAAGGAAACTTGACACCCCAGCAAACCCTAACAGAGACAGAGAGAGGATGTGATCACTACACACAGAAGGCAACCTTATTTGTAGCTGAACCAGACGTGCTGTGAAGTAGTCATAACATCCCATGTTCAGCTGTCATGTCCCTTTTTTAAAATCAGTTTTAATTTATTTTGTTCCAGTATAAACTGCACCAACAAAATTAACCATTGCTAATTAAAGGGTGGGAAAGTATTTTTAAACATATTTTATGATTTTAATAATGAAAAGAATGTGAAACTGACTAATCTTACTATTTAACAAAGTGCCTGTATTACGGTTACTTGGTTCTCAGAACAATGGTATAACTCAGAAACATTAATAAAAGAAGTCATGAAGCCATGTTCACTTTGTACACGAGTTTTTTTAATTCAATTTTTATGCATGAGTAAATTCATGTTACTTTTAATCAAACCACAAGTATCTGACAACTAAATTCCCAATATGTATCTGAACTCCCCAAAAGCATATTTTATGTTCAGCAAAGGAACTAGTTTATGTACAAATGCTACCTAGGAAGCACACATTTATAATCAGTTTATACACAAATGCTACCTAAAAGACGCATACTAATTACCATTTACAAAAAAATTCTGAGTCACTCCATCCTTTTTTCTAAGATTAATAATGATATGATATCCACCTGCAATATGGGTATTATTATCTGTTTACAGAATACAAGTTCAGTAGTACTATTAAGACATATTTTTAGCGTATTGTCAACAGCTGAATTATTATTTTAGGACACTGTGTTAAATGAAATGGTTAAGTGAATTCAACATTGCATAGATATCTATACAGATACTGTTTCTTCAAATGATAGGACAGTTTAGTTATAGATTAGTAATAAGCAAATCACTTAAATAGGGTCAATGAGGGGCTCTGTTTAACATGAATAGGAAGCTTGTTCCAAATGTGGGGCAACCTCTGAGACAAACCGGTCTCTCCAGCAAGTTCTGTTGATGTCACATACCAGGTTAAGGTCCTTTGAGCGAGTTACCCATGTGCCATTTGACTTATGAATGTGCAGCGTTAACATTAAAGCTGAGTCAGAGACTGCTCTATACACAAGGCACAAGTCACCTCTGAACAGTCTGTATGACACAGAGTAAAGAGACAATGATTTCAGTCTGTATGCATAAGATGGCTCTTGAAGACCCTGAACTTTCTTTGTAAGAAACCTGTGTGGTGTCTCCAATTGCTGCAGGTGTTTGGAAAGGAACATACTAGAGGGAGCGTTGTACTCTGTTATTGGCTGGATGAAGAAAGAGTACAGGGAGTTATAACCTCTTTTTTTCTGGACGCAATGACCTTACTTATGAGATGAGCAATATAAAATGCCCTTCTTACCACAGTGGAGACATGGTGATAGAAGTTAAGGTTGCTGTCAACCTGTGTGCTTAGGGTATTGCTATTGATGTGGTAGCTTTTGGGAACATCACCCTTGCTGAAAGGGATGATAATGCACTTTTTTGCATTAAGTTTAAGACCATGACTTTGGCACTAGTCTGCATAAGACCTTCTTGCAGGATGTTGACATCACTAGGGGTTTCAATGATCATTCCCAGTTTACAGTCATCAGAAACTTTGTCAGCCACAGTCCTTTTAACTTGTACATTGGAGAAGTAGATTCTGAATAGTCGAGGTCAAAGAACAGATCCCTGTGGAACACCACTGGTTATGGGTCTGCTGGTGGAGGTGGAGTCCCCTATTTTGACCATATGAGTTCCATCAGTAAGTCAGTTTCCAACCCACTTGACAATATATGGGTTAATAGCCAGCTGGGTGAGTATCAAAAATGCCTGAGTGGGGGATTGTGTGAAAGGCCTTGGATAAGTCTAGGTAGGCCATACGCACAAATATGCCCTTGTCTATGGCTTTGGTGACTGTCTCAAAGAAGTCCATCAAGTTTAAGAGGCATGATCTCCCCCTGACAAAGCCAAACTGGGTGGGGTTGAGCATTTGGAGATTTCCTAGATCTTTGTGAATAAGGTCCATAATTATTCGTTCCATGGCCTTGCAGACAAGGCTGGTCAGGCTAATGGGTCCATAGTTCCCAGGGTCTGTGGATGCAAAGGGATGACAGTAGCTGTTTTCCATTCCACTGGTATGAAGCCAGTGCTTAGGCTGTGACTGAAAAGCATGCTCAGTGGTGATGCTTATTCTTGTTTTATGTAGAACACAGCCTGGGATGTTGTCTGGTCCCACTGAGGCTGTGTTTTTGGATTTTGAGAGGGCATTTAAGACCTGCTCTTTGGAGATACTAGGCAGGGGGTGGGTGTTAGGCATGCTTTGAGGTATATGTGGTGGGGATAGGGAAGTGAAGCTTTCACTGAACCTATCAGCCAGCAAGATTGTTATATCCACAGGTTCCATATATATGCAATACCATTAAGTACAAGTTCAGCACAACTCTGGGCCTTACATTTGAGGTTACAGATGTAACTAAAGAATGCCTTGCTGTTATCCTTAGTTTGGGAAGCTAATTTGGATTCATAGTTAGCTTTGGAGGACTTCACTATGAGCCTTATTTGCTTGTTTAAGTTGAGAGGGGAGTGTTTCCAGTTTTGAGACTGTGCCTTTCTGCTATTTGACAGCAATTTCTTTCTCTTATATATAACCTATTAATTGCAGTTGTCCACCAGGCAGGTTTGTTTTTCCTTGAAAATCTTGCTTTGGTTCTATCAGGTATGACAGAGTCCATACAGTTGTACAGGTGCTTGTATAAAGCATTGGTGCATAACTCAGCATAGGTGTCTGTCCCATCGGTGTGGGAAGGGGCTATGAAGGTATTACACCATCATGTAAGAGGGTGTAATTGGCCTTGGAGAATTTCTTTAGTTTAGAGGGGGGGGGGGTCTAGCGTTACAGTTACTTCTAGCGAGAATGATTTGTGGTCAGATCTCAGCAGGGATGGCCACACACTGGGGGTGGTGCAGCAGTCCCCCATGTTGATGAGCACCAGGTCCAGGATGTTTGAGCCCCTTGTGGGTGTGTTAACCAGCTGGTCCAGGGCACGCACTGGAGTCAACGAACTCCAGGAACCTTTGGGCAAGTGAGTTAGAACATGCATAATTTGGGTCTATATTAAATGCTCAGAGACATTACATCAAACGCATCTTCAGTGACATAAACACCAACCACACTAAACTGCAAACTGTGATTTCTTTCCCTGGGAAATAAATCACTAGTACCAAACACAATTTCAAACAAAACTAACTGGGGGGCTTCACCCCTCCCCCCACACCCCTCCTAACTAAATATACCAACTCCAGAATTGTACTACAGTGGGGTAAAGGGCAATATGCCATGGGTTAGGCCAAGCGATTTTTTTTTTCCTGTAAAAAAAAATAAAAAATCTCTGACCTGAGCCTTCGCTATTTTCAGATTTCAGTCTATGTGTGTCAGTGAAATGGCATCCGTTGTAATGCCGTTTCGCCGATCTAATATAGACCCGCATAATTTACTCATTCTATGGACGGGTAATTAAAGTCATCCAAAACCAAGGTGTTTTGTTGCATCTTGATTGACTCAAGTCGATCCAAGCAGGCTGAGTGGATGTCCTGACTCAGAGGGGGTCCTACAGTTGGCAATGACCTGAAGAGGGGTCTTACCTACAGTCAATTGCACCTGAAGTAATTCAAGGGAATCATGTTGTTTAACCAATCTAGACATGCATTTATCTTTACTGAATATTGATACACCACCTCCTTTACTTCTCATGCCTTCAATGTGTGGTCTGAACGTGTAGAAGGAAATGTAACCTGGTATAGCTGGGGTGTCCTCCACAGCTTTAAACCAAGGTGAGGACTGCTTCCAGTGAGTGCAGTTTCTAGTTTAGACTCCTAGCATTTAGCAGCATAACCCTGATGTTGTTTTTAATGGATATGTTTACGTCTGGAATTTTGTTCTTGTAACATTGACTAAAAAAGGCACTATGGGGATAGAGACTTAGCCAATAACTGAAATCCCAGGGGAGACAGATGAAGACCATCTCTGTTAAAGCGTTAAGGTCCGTCTACCATGTCATCCCAGGTTGACAGATACTGGATCCCCTTTAAATGACACCAGAAGCTAACCCAATTGTTGAAGTCCATCATTTTTTGTTTGTATTGCTGTATCATCTCAGGCGAAAGTAAAATGCTGCTTAAGTCTAGGCACATACCTGCCTAAGACACACAGTCCAAGAGCTCAGTCATGTATTTCTTCATAAAATCCAGTGAAGTACACCTCAAGTCATTCACACCAACATGGACTATGCCAGCGTCATAACAGTGCTTGTTGTTGAGAAACTTCAGTGTGTGTGTGATGTGGTGGATCCTGGCACCTGACAGACAGCTGACTGTGACCTTTTCCCTATCCAATCTGGAGAGAGGGACATCTGTGTTTCTCACAGTTGAGTTGCTATGGCTCAGACGTTTGTTTTTGTGTTATGCCTTGGGGGCTTGAATGGTGAGACACTGGTGTGTGATATATTATGTGTACTATATGTTCTGCAGAGGAGGTATTATGTGAAGTGCCCTTGTGGTTGTGTATGGGAGATTTCTGATGTTTATGTAAGTTTCTTGTAAGGATGTCTGCATATGTAGGTTTATGTGTTGTTGGTTTAGGAGGTGAGGTATGCATGCTGACAACCTGCTTAGTATCAGATGGACTGAATGGTGAGAGAGCCTGGATTCTACGTTCTTGATATAGATGCATCTCTCACATAATGAATTTGTGTGGACTAGAAAATGTGGGTTGTCAGTGTACATGAGGCAACTTCTACATTGCCTCAGGATGCCCATGTCGACCAATCTGGCTGGAGAAACTGTGGGAAATTGTCCATTCATAATGCTAGGTAAGTTGATGCAGTCAAAAGACAGGGAAAGGACAGAAAGGAACAGGTAAAGTAGAGGACAGGAGACGTGGACAAAAAATATGAACGGCTAGTGGGTAGGATCTGTGTTAGTACCTCAGGTGCTTAGCTGATTGTATCACCTGTCAGTGAGGGACACTCACAGACAGAGCACCAGCAAGAGTACTAAGGGAAAATTTGCAGGCAAAAGTGTTTGCATCTATAACCACCAATGGTGCCCACTGCTGCATGGTAGTGCGGGATGCACAAATGCAGTGCTATGTAGCAAATGAGCACAAACTGAACTAAGCAAATTAACCAATAAAAAAGCTCAAAACTGAGCCCTGTTCCAGCAACCTTCAATCAGATGAGTTCTAACTGCAAAGTCCTGCCACTAGGGTGCAGGAGAACCCTCTCAACAAAAGACGGTCTGATTTAGTGCTTCAGTTATAAAAACAGAACTAGATTCAGCAGGTTTGAATCTAGTCTATGCTACAGCAAACAAAGTGCAACAATGTCTGACCCAAAAAAAAAAAAAAAAAAAAAAAAAAAAACAGTTCAAATAAGCAGTGATATGGTAACAATGCAGTTCAAAGGTGCAATATGCAGTGAAAAATTCTACTTAAGTTTTGCAGAGGGCAACAGATGACTTGGATTTGCTTATGTAGCAAACAAGAGCAAACTGATCTAAACAAATTAACCAATTAACCAATAAAAAGCTCAAAACTGAGCCCTGTTCCAGCAACCTTCAATCAGATGAGTTCTAACTGTACTCTCCCGCCACTAGGGTGCAGGGGAACCCTTTCCAAAAAAAGATTGTTTGGTTTAATGCTCAAGTTACACAAACAGAGCTAGATTCAGCAGGTCTGAGCTAGCCTATGCTACAGCAAACAAAGTGCACCAATTTCAGAAAAAAACCCACTTCAAATAAGCAGGCACAATAAGCCTTCAACAAGTAATTCCCACCTTCTTAATGTAAAATAAATGGCCTGATGTCCATGTGCTTAAGCCAGAACCAAGACACTTTTGGAATAACACACACTAACTCTGGCTTTTAAAGAACTTCAGATTGCAAGGCCATCAGTGATAGAACAGGCAAAAGACAAAGGTAACTTGATGACAGCTTTCCATTTATGCAAGGTGGAAAGGACTGGACTTCTAAAAAAAAGTATGGCCACTGTATATCTGGGCCAATTCGTAAAGAACTGTATCAAGAGAAAGGGGCCTCAAAAGTATAAAGTAACATAAAAATGCTTCAATCTCATTGGATCGAGTCTAGGGGTATAGCTTACACTGCTACAGTCTCACTCTAGTATTATGAGCCATTACTAGGAATTTCAATATCTGTCAATCTATATTTATCATTGACATGGTTAGTCCTATTAGGCTAAGGGTGATGCAAGGTGATTTTTTTATACTATCAGGGGAAACTTGGCCAGGGAATTGGGGAACTTGCCATACTCCTTTCATTAGGTGCTGTGTGATTTTTACATCCAGCTGAGCTACTATTCGGGAGTGCAGCACCCCCCCCCCCCCGATGCTGCACTGCAATGCCAGCAATCCACTCACATGGAATGGGAAAAGAACCCACATCCTTCTGCTTTTCTCAAACTAAAGGCGACTGTTAACTGTTGATCCACTGACACTGTATATCAGCATGGTAAAACACTATGTTTACTGTAAATTTATGTAAACTTGCCAGGCTTTCTTAAGATCTAATACCAGAACAGTCACAATATCTGCTACCAAACTGAATTAATATCATGAGTTGTAGAGTTCTAGCCTATCTTCCCCTTTTCCTACAGAATTTTACCTTATGACATGCAAGTCAGATAGCAGGCAGAAAAAATACATAAAATGAAACTTCAGGCACATAAATTGATATCTGCTTGTGTCAGCACCATGGAAAACATTTGATAATAAAATACAGTATCCCTAAAGTGTTTGAAACAATTGAGTGCAATAATTATATTACAAAGATTTCATTACAAATCAGTCTGTTTCAACCACTCTAAAAGAAGTTCTCTGATCCTGTTCTTATGTCATGTTGTATAGAAAGATCTTTACTTACTCAGTGGCTGGACTGTTATGGGGACATTTTTTGGTCTTCTGTTCTCTCTATCAACAAATTCTCCAGTTGAAGTTTTTTCTCGTTCTGTGACTCTGCAATTATACTTTCCACTATCCTCCAGGCGAAGTCGGTAAATCTTCATCACAAAAACACTGTCGTTCTCCTTTCCGAGCTTCAGCTGCCCTATGCTCTCCCTTTGGGCAAATTCTGTGCTCAGGACTGCAACAGCATTCGGTCCAACAGTGGCTACTGGGGTACTATTGAAAGCCCATGATATAGCAAAGTAACGTTCAGCTACATTTTGAGCATCTAGTATACACTTCAGTTCCATGGTCTCGCCAACGGTATATAACCTTCTTTCAGTATCTAATCGAACACTGAAGTCCTTATCTAAATAAAAGAACATGAATGAGATTAGAAGGCAAGACCATTTAATTTCGACAACTACTGAATACGAGCAAAAAAAATGTTTCAATGATGCAGTTTAAATATACTAAACCTGTTTAGAGTTCATGCTAAAACTATAATACACCACAATAAGATTTTCCCATATTAAAATTATAAACGGTAGAATGTTTTGAAATATGATAAAACACCAGTAACATGCTAAAGACTTAATACCGCAATGACACCTTGAAAAGAAAAACACTGCAGAAGCACACAATAAAAATCAGTGCTCATATAAATGTTAACTTATTATATTACCATACTGCAGGGGTATTATGTGAAGTTAATGTAAACCACAGAATGAATAAGGGATTCTCTGCTCTATTCAGCAGTGCACAACTGTAAATATAGTTACATAGCAAATTAAAAAAATAATGTTTTGTTATACAACAGCTGTCATTTATAACCACTACAGTAAATAAACTGCCCCAAACAGCTTTTGACTTCTACCATCCAACCTAACTCTGGCTGCTAGTGTTTCCTTGAGTATTTCATGAGGCTGCTGTTAGACATTTTGTTGCCTATCAAGCTCTGCTCCTCTTGAATTACTACTTAGCTGGTGGCAGATTCACCACAGAGCTGTTTTGAAAAGGTGCCCATACATCTTGCTAGGATTACATGTTCCAATATATAACTCTAAACTTTTACGTATTACTGTTTTCTGTTAGAAATAAAACATACTCATAACACATTGAAAAAGATAAAGACGCCGCCTGATGGGTCATTCATTGGGTTCATCCTTTTTTGCAATCCAAGTTTGTTACTTTTAAGGCAGTGCCGTGAAGTATGTATTTATTTGTAGAGGTAAAGCTCGAACTACGGTCCGGGTGATCTGTGTTCAATTGGCTGCTTTGGTGTACAAGGCACTGGCAGGGAGGGAAGAGCGTCCACATCCTCATCTGAGGGAACAGCATTCAAAAATGCTCCCTGAGGGGAGATGTGATCCACGGAAGGGGGCAGCCCTTGGATGTTGCTGATGAATGCAGGGGAGGGGACAGGGAAACAAAGGTAGGTCATAACAATCCCCCAAGCAACAGACGTAGTTGTTGGCATGGCATCCCAGAACACCTTTAGGATCATGCTGGCCACAGCTCCCTTACAGTAAAAATTCAAGTGAGGAAAAAGGAGCAGGTAGACCTGGAGATGGATGAGGACTCTGGGATGGTAAGAAAGGAAGCAAACAACAAATGGATAAGTGCAGACAAACAAATAACCACAGTCAACTGCACAAACGAAAAATCCACCACACCATGACTGCAGCAGGGAAATAAAATCTTTCACTTGAAATAAATCCAGTCAAAAGTCCACAAAAAAGAGCTTTAATAAAAATGTTTAAAACCATAAGTAAGCACTTTTGTCTTACTACTTTTCAGATTTCATCGAAACTCTGTGCAGTTGAATTTGGTCAGTGGTCAGAAATGAAGCAGCAGCAAGGGGAGGGGCAAGGTACAGTTGTGTAAGAAATTACCATAACAGTAGATGTCCTACTGATTACTGTTGCAGTACTCCAATATTAATGGGTTATCCTGCCAGAGGAAAACGGACATTCATCGAGCATACCAAAGCCAAAACCTTCCTCAAGTACCACATGGCCAGTGTATGACTTCAGCCCTTAGGCATAGGGTACATAAGCAGGCATATGGGTATAAGAAACCTGGATTTTCTACAGCCAGGTGACACTGGAGAAGCCACAAACTGCTCCTCCCCTAGTTGTACAAGGTATAGAGAGGCAACAAAAAACAGAAACGGAGGAAGGAGGGAGGGATGTAATACTGCATTAGTGATCAGGAGGCCATCTACTGTTATCTAACACAGATGTACTGTGTCTTTTTCTTGGATAACTGTTGCAGTATTCCATTACTGACAGATGATTCACAAAGATAGAGGTTAAGGGTTCATGGGTTCATAGGAGGTTACTAGGCTATTGGCCCTAGGGCCTTTATAAGCCTAGCCATGGTACACCCTTATTCTCTTATTGACCAAGTTGTATGGTCTATATGTGCAGCATGAGTCTATGATCAGCAACAACTGCCTTTATCCAAGAGGGACACAGGTGACACCCCGGGGTAAATTTATGGTCTACCATCCAGCTGTCTAATTTATGCCTCACTAGGGTCATTGCAAGACCTCTGTTTTATGTGAATTGGGAGTTTGTTCCAGCGGAGTGGTAATCTCTGAGAGACATATCTGTCTCTCCAGCATGTCCTGTTAATGTTACAGGCTAGGTTAAGATCCCTAGAGTGAGTGAATCTTGTCCCATTTGACTTGCAGATGTGCAGCATTCCCATTAGGGCAGGGTCCGAGACTGCTCTGTAGGCCAGGCACAAGTTGCCTCTCAGAACTATAAGACACAGAGTACAGTGACAGGGCCTTCCATCTGCCCATGTAGGTCATGTGTTGAACGCCCTGAATTTTCTTGTTGAGGAACCTCTGAGGTCTCTCTAGCTGCTGCAGGTGTCTGGTGAGCTACATACAGAAAGGAGTGTTATACTCTATTAGTGGTCTGATGAGGGATGAGTACAAGGGAGTTAGAATATCCTTAGCTCTGGATGTGATGGCCTTACTTATGACATGTACAACATAGAAGGCCTTCATTACAACTGTGGACACATTGTGATCGAAGTTAAGGTTGCTATCAACCTGTCTTCCCAAATCTCTCACCACAGGGTTTGAGTTAAGGGAGAGGCACTGTTAATATTGTAATTTGCAGGAACCTCCCCTTTGCCAAAAGGGATGACAATGCATTTTTTTCCATTTAAAGTCCGTGGCATTGGCACCAATCATTTGTCTGCATAAGCCCTTTTTGTAGTATGTCAACATCGTTGGGGACTCAATGATTGCATCCAGTTTGCAGTCATCGGTGAATTTGGTAAGCCACAGGCCATCTATTTTCACCTGGACTTCTGAGAAATGGATTTCAAACAGTAGGGGGCCCAGCAAAGATCTTTGTGGTACACCACTGGCAAGTGGTCTTCTGGTAGATGTGGAATCCCCAACTTTGACTGTATGCATTCTGTCAGTGAGCCAGTTGGCTACCCATCTAGTGGCATATGGGTTAATTCTCAGCTGGGTGAGTTTCTAAAGGATACCCGAGGGGGAATTGTGTCAAAAGTCTTGGTTAAGTAAGATAGGCTGTATGTACTGTTTTGCCTTCATACAGGGCTTTGGTGACATTCTTAAAGAAGTTCACCAGATTTAATAAGCTTGATCTACCCTTAATGAGGCCACATTGGTTCGGGTTAAGAGTTTTAAGGTTACCTATGTCTTTATTGATAAGGTCCATAATGATCCTCTCCACGGCCCTGCAGATAAGGCTGCTTAGGCTTATGGATCTACAGTTCCGAGGGTCGGTTGATGCCCCCCCCCGTGCAAGGGAATTACTGTTGCTGTTTTCCACTCAGGTGGGACAAAAGCAGTACCTAGACTGTGGTTGAAGAGAGTGCCAAGTGGTTCCGCTAGATCCTGTTTTAGACCATTAAGCAGGCAGTCTGGGATGTTATACAGTCCCACAGAGGCTGTTTTTTTGGCCATGGAGAGTGCAGTTATGACCTGCTCTTTGGAGATGCTAGGTAGAGACCTGGTGACAGGTATGCTTTGAGGTATGTCTGGTGGGGACATGGGGGGGGGGGTGAAGTCTGCACTAAATTTGTCTGCTAGAAGGTTGGCGATGTCCTCATGGTCAGTATGAGTACTACCATCCACTACTAGTTTGGCACAAAGCTGGGCCTTCCCTTTTAGATTTCTGGCATAGCTAAAGAATGCCTTGTGACTATCCTTAGTTAGAGATGGTAGTTTAGCTTTGTAATTGGCTTTTGAGGACTTTACAAGCTATCTAATTTGCTTGTTCAAGGCGTGGAGGGTGTCTTTCCTCTGCTGAGTCAGTTCCCTCCTGTTCTTAGACATCAGTTTCTTCCTCTTGTTGTATAACCTATTTATGCTTGATGTCCATCAGGCTGGCTTGTTTTTTTTTTTTTTTTTTTTTTTTTTTTGTGAGGACCTTGTTTTGATCCGTTTAGGTACATCAGAGTCTATAGATTTGTATAGGTGTTTATACAGAGCATTTGTGTACACCTCTGTATAGGAGTCATTGTTGACAGTGGTAGCAGGGGGTTTGAAACTATTTATGTCATTGCTTAGGAGGCTATAGTTTGCTTTGAAGACATTTTTCTTCCATTTTGCTCTTGGAGGGGGGGGTCAGGTATGATTGTTACTTCGATTGAGACTGATTTAGGATCTGAATTTATCAGGGAGGGCAACACACAGGGGGTAGTGCAGAGACCCTCTATGTTGGTGAGTACTAAGTCTAAGGCATTCTAGGCCCTTGTGGGGGTGCAGAATATCTGTTCCAGAGCATTTGTATTAACAAAGTCCAGAAAACTTAGGGCAAGCATGTTTTTGCTCATATATGGCTCACAATTAATGGAAGGATAGTTGAAATCACCCATGATGAAAGTGTTTGGCTGTATAGTGAGTGACTCAAGTAAGTCCACATGGGCAGAGTGGTTCTTGTGTTTCATGGTGGGGCATCTTTATCTAACAATGATATGGAAGGGGGTTTAACCTACAGTTATTTGGACTTGGAGTAGCTCTACGGAGTTGTACTGTTTCACCAATCTTGAGGTGGATTTGTCTTTAATGAAGATGGATACACCTCCGCTTTTGGCTCTTTCATGCTCATTTTGATGTCTGAATGTGTGGATGGCATTTTAGCCTTCCATGGCTGGGGTGCACTCTGTGGTCTTGAACCATATAACTGACTGCACAGACATTGGCATCTTCCAGGTTAAGGAGTACTTCCAATGAGTGCAGTTCCTGATTTAGATTCCTAGCATTAAGTCATTCCCTCCGGTACAGCTCTTTTGAGTGTGTGCCTTCAACTCCCAGTGGGCGTGGCTTAAGCCTTTAAAAAATGAAGTTATCACCTTACAGTTCTAGAAAATACTCATTGAGAGAGGTCAAATATCAGCACAGTTGTGTTTGCCATCACACATGCTTCAAGATAAAATATCCTGGTATCTTGTATTTAACATGGTTTTGGAATTATTAATGCAAATATGAACAATCAATACTTGACGCCTAGAGGAGCAGTAGGAGGTAGCTGCAGAAGATGCCTGGAGGAGCACTCGGCAGCATAACCCTGAGTTTGTCTCCAGTGGATGTTTTATGTTGGGAATTTTGTTATTATGATATTGTCTAAAAAAGGCATTATGGGAGAGGCAAGTACCTTTGCCAGTAACCGAAAGGCAAAAGGCGACAGGTCAAGACCATCTCCAGCAAAGCAGTGTGGTCTGTCGACCATATCTTCCCAGGCTGACAGATACTGGATCCCCTTGGACTGACACCAGAAGCTAAGCCAATTGTTGAAGTCAATCATTTTTTGTTCATATTGAGGCATCATCCTGGGTGAAAGTAGAATGCTGCTTAGGGCTAGGAACATACCTGCCTGGGACACAGTCTGTGAGCTCAGTCATGTCTCTCTTCAGATAGTCCAGCGAGGTATGTCTAAGGTCATTTATTCAAACATGAACTATGACATTCTCATAGCAGTACTTGTTGTTGAGACATATGAGTGAGTGTGTGATCTGATGGAGGCTCGCACCTGACAGGCAGCTGGCCATGACCTTCTTATCCAGCCTGGTGAGGGAGGCATCTGTGTGTCTCACTATGGAGTCACTGTGATTGAGACATTTGGTTTTGAGGCATTTTGTCTTAGGGGCTTATAGGCTGAGACACTGTTGTGTGTATTATTATGTGTAGTGGATTCTGTTGGGTCTGCGGTGTGTTCAGTAGGTTTGTGCTTGGGTTGGGAGGTCTGTGATCTTTAGGTAGGCTTCTAGCAAGTACCGCCACATATGTGGGTTTGTGTGCTGTGAGCTTGTTATGTGCAAGAGGGTGGATGGGCTAAAGACAGGAGAGCTATCTACCACAATCCAAGCAAGACAGATCTGGCAAAAGAAGTCCTACATCTGGAAAATGTGTCCGCACTGTAGTGTCTGGTAAAGATGTGAATTGAAGACCAGGTGCTAGCCTCCGAATAGATCTGGAGTCTATGTCTATGGAGAAGGCTACAAACAAAAAGACTGCTCTGGTGGAATGGTCCTTTAAAGGTGAAAACAGGGACTTGCTGCAGAAGGTATTAACAGAAAGAAATGGATTTAGAAATCCAGCTGTAGATGGTCTGTATGGTTACATTCCTGAAAGGAGGCAAAGAGATTTCCTGAGAGCTTTTGTCTTGTCTCAGTAGAATGTCTGCTGTATGAGCACATCTAGGGAATGGAGGAGTCTTTCACCCCACTCTGTGGATTAGGAAAGAAGGTAGGCAAACTTGATAGCCTGTTTGAGTGACACTTTATTTACTACTTTTGGCATAAAAGAGGGTTTAGCCTTAAGGAGACCTTATCCTTAATGGAAGACAAGGAAAGGAAGAATGGCCATTAGTACCTCAAAAACTCTTTTGGGAAAGGTAACAGCAACCATTACTGTTTTCTAGAATTTATATGAGGCAGAGGCTGCTGGTTCAAAAGGAGTTCATGTGAAGGACTCTGTTTAAAAACTGTTTGATTTCAAGTCTGGAAAGTAAGGGTGGGTTTAAAGGCATGCAGGCAGAAACAGCAGACAACTGTGCCTTGATAGAGGAATAGGCTAATCTGCTTTTGAGTAACTCACACAGGCGTCCTCATTCTTCTTGAGACATCAGATTGAAAATCTTTTCCACTTGGAGATGTAAGATTTTCTAGTGGTAGGTTTTCTCATCTCCTGGAGCCCATCCTCTGAAAATCGCATCTAAAAGGGATTCAAATTCTATCCCCCAAAGATTCAAGTTGAGGGCATGCAGGTTGGGCTGGATCTGACAGCCCTTTTTCTGTGCAAGCAAGTCCACTTTGTGAGGTAGCTTGTAGTGATGGCCCCTGGCAGGTGGAAAAGGGGGAACCGATTTTGTTTGGGAATGAAGGGAATCACTAGCAAGACTTCTGGTTTGTCCCTTTGGATCTTCAGGAGAACCTTTGGGATCAGGGGGAGGGAGGAGGCATAAAGGAACTCACTCCCAACAGTTGAAGGACATGGCATCTGCTCAACAAGCCTGGAGACAAGGTGTCCTGGCACAGAACAGCTTGAGATGTCTGTTCTGGTAGGAGGTAAAAAGATCTGTTTGATGAGTACTTCACCAGTAGACTATGTCCAGGAAAAATGCTCTTTTTAACATTCATTTGTGAAAGTCTTCCACAGACCAGTTTAGTGAGTCTGCGAAAACATCCTCTTCTGAAGGAATGTAAACAGCCACAAGCACAAAAGATTCTTTTAAAAAAGCTGAAAATGCGAACAGAGAGGATGAACCTATTTAATGAACCATCAAGGAGGGACCCAGTGTTGTAGTCATAGCAACCATTTTAAAAGTCGGGAACCACTACATTGAGTCTCGAACCACAGAGACTGAATGGCCAAAAAAACAGACTTGCACACACCAAGTCTGAGATTGCCATTTCTTGGAATATTTCCTTTTCTCTGAAGTATGGTGATCTCAGAGTTAGTGCATACAACTTCAGGGGGTGCGGGCAGCTTGCCCCTCACATCAGGGGTGCAGGGGTCCTTGCCTCCCCCCAAAAAAAATAAGTTTAAAGGAGAAGAGCAGTCATTGAGATTCGCTCTTCTAGATTTTCAATCCTTTCTTTCAGCTTGTTGATGCTTGGTATTTTGAGTGCTGACATTAGGATAGAAAGCCTATAGTCATTCTTGTTTCATTCCTATTTTATCTTGGGTATTTTTAGTGTTGTTTCCTTCCTAAAATCAGTTTCACAGACTGTTTTGTGATAAAGAGTATAATTAAACTTAACCAAATGGTGAAAGTGAGAGGGCATTAAGTGAAAGAATTACAGCACCCTGTGGTAGCACAAAACTTAAGTATATAACCCACCAACTTATTGACATTTTCTGAAATCCTACACAGGGTTACAAAGTTCCTAATGCATAGTATAACTTGTGCTTCTGTTAATTTAGAAATACTACAGAATGTCTATAACAGGTGTGCCTCCTTGACAAATCACTCTTCAGATGATAGGGCCGCAGACATTACCACTTTATTTACTTATGGCTTTTCTGCAGTGTTACTACTTCTAGCACTGAGTACTATATGCGTGCTGATTTTCTGAGCTGTGCAATGCTAAATAGGAAGTCAATGTGAAAGCTAAACAGTCTTTGAACAAAAGCACAACCATTTAAAAAGTGGGTACTAAGACCATTGGCATAAAAGGCAGGTTAAAAAGTAAACATTATCCCATAATTTAAATAAATGGGCTGTATTGTCAAGTTAGGAATAAAAATAAATGCAATCTCATAATTTGAATCAATCAGCTGTACAAGGAAATCTACATGAATGTTTTTGTAATGGCCTGCTAAGTGATTTGCTTTGTTTGAAGCAACCAAGGGAAAAGACGAGGCACATGTACTTAGCACACTGGTCCCAGTTATAACTTTGCTGGAATGTGACATGCTGATTTATGTGCTTTTCTCTGAGAGCACAGTGAGCTAAAGTGATGCACATAATTTTACAAAACTAACATTAACTAGTCATCTAAATGCATTAGACAAGCAGACATACTGTGAATAAAGAGGCCTTTATCACCAAAGGGAGCTATTAGGTTTTGCCATAATCTCTTCAGGCTTGCTGCTATCGGATGGCCTCCAATAAGCAACATATAACAGCTCACTGTAAATGTTGAGCATTTATTTTAATGTTCAAAACATTGTTAATGCTATACCAACAAAATGTGAAGAAGCTTTGCTCACTACCTTGCCGGTGTGCATACAGAATGAGAGATTAAAAGACACATTTTGTCTTCGCTCTCATGGGATTGTGAAGACAGGCACTGGGCACACCCCAAGCCTATCATCCCAGAGCTTTCAAATCACACAAGGTACTCTTTGCACATAAAAATGTACTGGAGATGTTAAACAGCAGAGCTGTTTCTTTTGCTGTTGGGGAAGAAACACAACAAATATATCAATAACGCTAACATATCCATGTGTTTGCCAGCTTAGCCCTAATTAATGCACAAATAAAGTTCTCAGTTCATGTTTTGAAACAGTGGCATTACTACTTTTCAAGGCAATCTAGCTGTACTCTTATTTCTACCATATTAGTTTACTTTTTATTAAAACAGTGACTGCCTCCTTTGTTGAACAGTTTACCAATTTCTGGTTCAACTTTAAATGAATTTTTTTTGTTTTTGTTTTTATCTTGTTTTCAAATGTAAACAGAAATAATATACATAATACTTTTTTATTCATCATACTGTATTTGATGAAGAGTTCATCTCTTAATAGTGAGGAAATTAACATTGTTTGAAGATTCAGTGCTTCTCTATGCACAGATAGTTTTAGGTACCAAACACTACGGTCTCTACTGGGTAAGCAAAGTTAAGCCTCTCGTGACTTCATATTTTTTTTCTCTCTAAACCTTGAGTGGTTGTGAATTTAAATAGTAAATCAAAGTAGTCATAAAAGGTAGGTCTTGCCTTTCCAAAGTATTTCAAATTGTATATATAGCAACGGACTGGTAAAGAACCCCAACAAATCCAGTCTCATTGCAAAAGTTAATTTATACACCACCGTCATTCACCATCAACCACCACCCCCTTTTCCCCCCATTTTTCTACATGTGGTTGGGGTGCGGTGTCAACTGTGGCCATTTATCTCAGTTCAGTGCCACTCTATTACCTTCTTTGACAGTCATGCCGGATTGTTAAAGGTCTTCTTTCCCACAATCCATCTGTCTCTTTGTTGGGCACCCTACTTGTTTTCATTCAGTCTGCCCTAAATCACAGGTTAATAGGTAGGTACTGGGATATTGGGCCCTAAGCCTAGCCTAAGCCTAGCCAAAAAGGTACCCTTGGCTTTCGCCACCCAAGAAAATTATTTTCCTGTGCTCCTGTCGAGCAGAGCCACAGAAGTGCTCCCTGGGGTGAATTTCCTCCCATCCAATCATCAAAATTTTTCTTCAAGAGTGCTAATGAGCTTTTTTTGATATAGATAGGTAGTTTGTTCCAGAGTATGGGAAGTCTCTGGGACAGGACTCTATCCCGCCAGTATGTTCTGTTTATTGTTGTGACAAGGTTTAGGTCCCTAGAGCGTGTAGCTCGGAGGGATTGGGATTTCTTTAAGTGGAGCATGTCCAACAGCTCTGGGTTTAACATAGCTTTGTTTTTTTCGGCAGAGATTGCCTCTGAGTAGGTGATATACGACGGAGTAAAGCTGGAGTTTTTTGAGATGGTCTGCATAGGGCATCTGTTTGAGGATGGTAATCCTCTTTGTGAGGTATTTCTGCAGCCTTTCCAGTTGTTGTAGATCAGTAGAAGTCTTGTGAGGTACATACCAAAAGGGGCACTGTATTCTATAATGGGTCTAAATAGTGATGAGTAGAGGGGAACAATGACCTCTTTTTTCCTGGATGAGAAACGTTTTGTGATGAGGTGTGCCACATAGAAGGATTTCCTGACTACTGAGGCGATGCGATTATCAAAGGAGAGATTACTGTCCACCTGTGTCCCAAGGTCTCTTATTACACTTTTGGTGTTAAGTAGACTATCACCTATGTGATAGTTCATGGGGACAGAGTTTTTATCAAAAAGGATGACAATGCACTTTTTGGCATTGAGCTTGAGGCCATGGCTTTGACACCAGGCATCTGTCTCAGTGAGGCCCTTTTGTAGGATGTCCACATCGTTAGGAGTTTCAATTATGGCTCCTAGTTTGCAGTCATCTGCGAACTTCGTTATCCAAAAACCTGTGTTAGACTTTACTTCAGAGAAGTAGATACCAAACAGGAGAGGGACCCAGGACTGAACAATGTGGTACTCCACTTCTCTGGTCTGAAGTCGGATTTGGAGTCTGGTACTTTCACAGTGAGGGTTTTGTCAGTGAGCCAGTTGGCAACCCATCTTCTGACATAGGGATTTATACCTAGTTTAGTGAGCTTATCTATAATTCCAGAGTGGGGGATGGTGTCAACAGCCTTGGCAAGAGCTAGATAGGCTGTGTGAACCACCTTACCCTCATCTATGGCTTTGATAACGGCTTTAAAGTCTATCAGGTTTAGGAGACATGATCTGCCTTTTACAAACCCGAACTGGGTGGGGTCCAGAGTTTGGAGATTACCAATGTCATTGTTTATAAGTTCCATGATGATACATTCCATAGCCTTGCAGACCAGGCTTGTCAAGCTAATCGGGTGGTAGTTCCCAAGGTCTGTGGTGGCTCCCCCTTTGTGGAGTGGGATGACCATCGCTGTGCGCCATTCAGTGGGCACAAAGCCTAAAGTAAGGCTATGACTGAACATGGTACTTAAGTGGGGTGCCAGTTCATTCTGTAGTTCGTATAGAACGTAGCCTGGGATGTTGTCAGGTCTCATGGATGCTGTGTTCTTGGCTTTGGAGAGTGTGGCTTTTACCTGTGCAGCCGTGACTGCAGGACATTTGCATTCTTCCAGTATAGAGATGGGCTCTTTAGGGGGTGAGAGAGGGGTAAAGTTGGCACTGAACCTATCTGCCAGGATGTTGGCAATATCAGTTGGTTCTGTATATTTAGTGCCATTGTGCTGTAACTCAGAGCAGATCCGAGTGTTGCCATTGAGATTCTTGACATAGCTATAGAATGCTTTGTGGTTGTCTTTAGAATCAGTGGCAATTTTGTTTTCTTAACTAGCTTTGGAGGATTTTATGAGGGATCTCAGCTTCTTACTGAGGCTGACCAGGGAGTTCCTCCAATCATGGATTTTATTCTTTTTTGCAACAGTTTCTTTCTTCTGTTGTAGAGTTTGTTTATGGCAGGGGACCACCATATTGGTTTCCTTTTTTTGGAGGACAGCATCTTGTTTCTGTTAGGGATTTCATAAATCCATGCACTTGTGTAAGTGCTTATAAAATGCATTTGTTTAGGATTCAGCACTCGTATCTCTATCTGCATGGGCATCGTGAAGTTTGCCATTTCTGTCTTAAAAAGCGTGAAGTTGGCTTTGGAGAAATTTTTTATGGTGGTTTCCCTAATGAGGGGTGGGGGAGGGATGTGGATGTCTAGGGTGATTAGCTTGTGGTTGGATCTGACCAACGAGGCACTGACCTCTGGTGTGGAACACCGGTTGCCCAAGTTGGTAATGACCAGGTCTAGGACATTGCTGCCCCTGGTGGGGGTGTGGATAAGTTGATCCAAGGCGTTGGATTTTATGAATTCCAGAAAATGTTGAGCAAAAGAGTTGGTACATGAGTAGTTTTTCCAGTTAATGGTGGGGTAGTTGAAATCGCCCATTATTAGGGTGTTAGGTTATACCTTAATATTTTCCAGTGCATCAAGAAATGAGGAGTGGGAATCCTTGGGCATCTTCCCCAAATTGTCTTCTGCTCTCCTGCACATACACATGAACCAACTTAATCTATTCTCTTTGATTTTTTCTGCAATTAAATCTGCTTTGGCTTCTGCTGTGATGTCCTCATTTCTTTGTCTGTCCTACACTGTGCATCTCACCACTCATCTCAGGCACTTCATGTCCATCACCTGTAGCTTTCTCAACTGCTCTGCCTTCACTTCCCAGGTTTCTGTACCATACAGTAGTACTAGTCACACTATAAAGTAAGGTGTTGGAAATATTAGTTTCTTTCACATTCTTCTGTAGCATACTACCTTTTTTTGTTACACGCTATCCTTGATACTTTGTGCCAGGTGACTGCAGCCCCCCCCCCCCCCGGGGTGATTGACTTCATCATGCAGATTTCCCTTCTCCACAACCATCTTTCACAGATACATGAGGTTGGAGACCTGTTCCACTATTTCCCTTCTATCTCAATTTTTCACCTTCTTCTGATTTCCCCCATTTGTTGCTATATCAGCTGTCTTATATGAACTCAGACTCAGTTTTACCTCATGTGCCTTCAGCTTTGCATACCATTCCTCTATCATTTGTGGAAGTTCCTGTCCAGAGTTTGCTTGTAATGCCACAATGACTGCATACAGCAGATTTGTTACCTGTGGCTGACTGTGGTTACCAGTGGTTTATCATGTGAGGCAGCTGATTCACTGGTGATGACTTTGCAATCGCTGCTTCTACCCAATGCCCTTTCCTTACTAGGAAGTAGTCAGGCTGAGTTGCAAGTTGGCCATTCTTGTGACCATCTCTCTTGTAGAACCATATGTAGGCCACCATCAAGCCATTTTTCAGACAGAAGTCTAGAATGGCCTCTCTTTCTTTATTATTGCTGCCTCACCCATGTGGACACAGGCAGTCCTTGTATCCTGTTCTGTCAGACCAGATATGAGCATTCAGGTCCCCCATTACCAACACATCTAATAGGCCTGCAACTGCTATCTAAATGCATTCTTCTCCTTGCTATCACAGCCCTGCTGTGGGGTGCAGGCTGATTTTATGAAGACTTTCCTATTCTTACACTGGAGTCTGACTGCTATGAGTCTTGTCATTAATTCTGATGACATCCCTCACGGTCTTTGGAAGCCTTTCTCTCATCACAGTTCCCACACCATTTATAGTCTGTCCGCACCCTGAGTGGTAGTCTCTGGATCCGAAGCCAAGTGGCTTTGCTGCACTGCCCTTCCATCTTGTCTCCTGGATACAGAGGATGCCCATCCTTCTCACCATCATGTCATCCACTTCCCAACTGCATCCAGTCAGTGAACCTATACTATATGTAGTAATGTTCAGTTCATGTTTAGCAGGCTGACTGTTCTTATACCCAGCTTTCACTCAAAAAAGCTATCCCAGGTAACGCAAGGTGGGCAACTGGACATCAAAAGCCAATAGCTAACTGACCTGGATACTGATGGACTTTATGGCAGGCACACAGAGCCCTCCCACTGTTAGCATGGTCCTTGCTGTATGTTAGAGCAGACTGAGCCTGTAACTCAGTTATCATTGGCAAATATCCATTCCTATTTTTGGCAATATTACTTAACGTGACCAAATCACCTAAAGCCAATTTTTATACCAATGTTTATTTTAATTTTATTGAGTGTCTAGCTCTGACACAGTGTGCAGTCTGTGATCTACTTTTGCCTCTTTAGAGCATACTGTGCACCAAAACTGATACCTAAAGGAGCTTAGTCTATATGCACCACCTAGAGTCTGACCTGCAGTCCATGACTCCATCTGCATGTTTTTTGAGATAGAGGGAAAACATGCAAATCAGCCACAGGTCAGGATCAAACCTTGTATGTTGTGCATGGAAGACAAAGACCTTAACTATTACATGCAGACTGCATCTTTTACTATTAACCTATCCATCCTACTTACTTAAAGATAACTGGATCAATATTATCCCGGATGTAACAAAAACAATATATTGGTGACATCCTCAATTATACCTTAACTTTTGCAACACATACGGACATCATTGTTAATAATGTACTCAATATCCTAAAAGCTGTTACAAGATTTCTCATATTATCTCACTAGTTGTCTGTGGTGCTTTGATAAAAAATGTTTTCTTGCCCAAAACTAAGTACAGCCTACCTCTCTGTTAACATCACGTTAGCCCTAATACACTCAAAAGCTTCAGGTGGTTGAAAAATAAAGTATGTAGATTTATCCTTTCGGCAGATGGATGTAGTCATCACTGTGACCTCCTCAAGGGTTTCAACAAGCAACCAGTGCATAACATAACTGCCTTACTACAAAGTACAATGCTATTTAAAATAAGTAAGCCTGAGATACTCCCAACCCTTAAAAGGAAAGTTATGTCACAGAGAACAAGTATACCCACTTAGAGGCAGGTTGTGCTTCAAAACAGCATTAGATGAAAGCATTCTCTCCAAGTTGGTGCCAGTTCAACAGTATCATCTTCTAAATAAAGTGAGGAAATTACAAACTTTGAATAGCTTCAAAGGTTATATTGAAAGAGCTTCTGATTAAAGAACCTGTTTGCACATGTTTCTGTGATACTGTCCAAGTTAAACTTACCCATTAAGCAACTGTGTCAAAGTTATCATGGGTACTTGGGCATGTTTCAATCTGTTTTTAACATTTAGAATTTGTAAAATCATGTCTACTCTTTGTATACCACACAGAAATTGTCTGTCATACTCTCCAAAGCCAAGATTGTGGCTGAAAAAGGTCAACTGACCAGTATACTGTCCAGTTACCAAACAGTACTTCGTCACAGTCATTAGCTGAAGTGTCAAAATAGATTTTTACCCTTAATTTAGCTTGAAACTTTCTTTGGAGCTACTGACAGCTACAGAAAGATTTTTATTGGTGGGGGGGGGGGGGTTAAAAGTTGTGCGATTATTATGCCCATTATATGCTGTTTGACTCTGAGTTACCAACCCCTCTTACTCCTTACTACTGTTCTAGTCCCATGTAAAGCCACTATAATCCCTCATGACAAATTCCAAAATGTGTTATGTTTACTAAGTTCGAAGCATGTGGGCCATGCTCATATTCATATTATGACTAGACTGGGTTTGCACAAATTTCATAGAATGTCACCTTCAACAAACAAACCATTAAAAGCCAATGCCAGCCTCATGTCAAGAATGTGTGTACAGTTCCATATTTTTGCACTCCTGCTTTATTCTGCTGTATCTTACGCTGTCAATACTAGAGTTGATGAGCTCATCAGTGACCTAGTAAGTAATTTTAGTAAACACAAAACAAGCCTTTTTCAGTGAGTTACATGTATCCTCCTCTTTTTTTTACATTTCCTCCATTTTGTTAGGCCAAACCTTTCAATTTCATAATGTTTCTTTTCTTTAGGAAAAACAATTAATTTAGACATGTGACCTAAAGCCAGTTATAAACTAGTCATGCATTATGTGACTTCCTTTCATTATATCAGTCTGCTTCACCTATTTACTTATTCCCACTTATGAGAGATCATTACTTATAAGGAATAAGGATTTATCCCAGGTCATTGCTATTACTTGTTTTATTGTATATGGCTTTAACTTGTATTTTGACAGACTCAACAGGTCATGTGCATTGAGGGGTAAAAGTTTAGCTAGGGTAGGATAAAGGTGGCAGTCACCCAGGGTGCAAGCTATTAGGGGGATGTGATCCTTGGCAATTTGTGTTTCAGAGTACCTGAATTGTGTTTTGAATACCACTACTGCACTTGCAGTCAGGGCTGAAGCACTATGCGAGTGGTGTTCAGAATTTAACAACCTACTTGTTACATTTGTAGCAAGTGGTTTTCTACAGTTATCCAGAAAAATAACTTTCCTTTTCCTGAGCTCCTCAGAGAGTCCATTTCTTCAACTTGGAGAAAAGACTTAAGAGTACACAACAAGGCACCAGATTGATTGTGGAGCCATTCAGAGGATTTTTTCTCCTCAAATTAGAGGAGAGAGTCTTTTTTTGAAGAGCTGTAACACCTAGCTATTGCTTTTTTGAGGGGTCTCTATTATTACTTGAACAGCTGACGGAGAACAGAAACAAACAATTGCTTCAGTATTTTTTTCAATCAATATGGGAGGGTTCATACTGAGTTACTCATAACTTATGCTTTATAGACACCCACTATTTGCTGCAGAGACAGAGAAATTAGGCTTAGTTAACACAAAAGGAAAAGACAGCAGGGCCCTCCTTGCAGTAGCCAGTGCTGGGAGACAGAAGTGAGAAGACACATTCTACAGAGTTCATTCTGCCCTAATTCCTCATTATACAGCAGGTTAAGAGTGTTTATACGTTCTACCTGCAACACAGAAAGCTAGTAAGAAAATCTTTAAAACACAAACGTGGCAATATTAACTTGATCTACCACATTCTCACATAATTCTTCCAAAGCACATACTGCGAAATGTTTTCTACATCCAAAATTGTGTGCCCTATAAGGCTCAGGAAATGTGTTATTGGTTGTACTGATATGAAACTGTTTTCCTTTTATTGTGCTGTGGAAAGTCTGTCTTTTAAAAATAGTTTTAAACAATTACCACAGAAAGTAAACTACTTGTGCACAGGTTTGTTTCTGTGGTACCTTCTGATCTGTTTCTACCTAATTTTGAGCAAAAATAATGAGAACTTTCATGTAAAACAATACAGATTTCATTAGACAAAAACCTTCCCAAGATCACTGCAACATTTATATACAAGTTCAAAGGGTCACGCGGGTGGTAGGCCACCAGTAAGAACACCAGCCAATCAAAAAATGATATTTACAACATTACATAAAATAAAACTTTTAATAACAGATTACACATATAAATAGCAGCTTTACAAAGGTAGCAATGTAATATGGTATGCAACAAAAGCTGTAAGATATTGTTACTGACAAAAACAACTTATTAATTCTGTACGTATGCTCTGAAGGAGAACACAACTGCTGTGAAAACCACTACACTATCTTAAAGGTCTTAGTTTAATTACACCAGATTAACTCAACTGCTCATCAAGTCCTGTGAAGTCTATCCACCTGAAGCCTAAGTTGCCAATAAAATTCTCACTGTTCAAAGGGGATGTTGAATCCCTCCTCCCGAATTTGGCTTCACCTGATTTACTGAACACACATTTTATTTTTTAAATTACAGCATACAGTGCTGTGTTTATAAAAAGCACTGCTTCTATTTTTATTCATTATTATGTACATATTCATACAGTCTAGTGGACGGCTTCCTGACTATTTTCCCAACGTAAAAGTCGTCACAGGGAAGGCAGAAAGTTGCAGTATACACCACTCTTGTAACATTACAAGTGTAATAGCTCTTGTCCCAGGAGACTTAATTGTGTGGTTTAAAAATGCACTCAGACTATGTTGTATTTATTCTTTTATTTATTTACACTGATAACCATGTTAATCCCACTAGGGCAGCTCTCATGTAGGTCTCACGATATACATATGTTCCATTATGTTGTTAGCTTTTGTAAGTTTATTTTTTTTTACCTGTTTCAAGAAGCTGTTTTCAGTTTCATATCATGTTTATGAATACATTTTTTTTGGATGGGGGGTAACATAGAACTCTGCACAGTTTACTGTTGCCAAGTACTACCTTGCAGTGTTAGTCAAAATATTTTACAGCGAACCATCTACAAATGGATTAAGAGCAAAAGCATAAAAGTATTTTTGACAAAGGTATTTTTTATGTCCAATCTTGTTACAAACACCCTTCCTTAGGATAGATCAAGGTGTATCCTGTTCAGAACAATTTCAGTAATAAATGTAGACACCATATCTTTGTTGTATCCCTTTATCTACAAGCATACTGACCATACCCTCAGGCTCCCTTAATACAAGTCACATTCTGAGTTGAACCAGCATAATCTAAAACTGCTTTGAATTATACATTTGTTTTGAAAGGCTGACATTCTCATTGGTGGAGTCTCAACCAGATGAATTTTTAAATTTGTACATAAAAGCTGCAGTGATTTAGGTAGAGAATACTTTCTCTGGTGAAGTCTGTATATTTTTAGACGAAAGCACTTGTAAAAGTAAAATTTTCACTCCATTTTAAGTGGAGTGCTTTTTTATTAGCATTTTCAGTTTTCTGCTTAGTTCTGTTTTGCTCTGGTGTTTGATGATATGTTCTAATCGCAAAGTGATGGCAGGGTCTCTATTTAAATATGCATCTAACAACACGGGATCTACTCTCCGCTTGTAATGAATGGCATGGGTGGGTGCAGAAAGAGAAGCCTAATAAGTATCCTGTGGCAATTCCATTATTAGTTAACAGTATTCTAATACCAGTTATGACTGGCTGCACCTGACAGAAATGGACATTTTGCAAATGGTATTATACCTGTCCATGGCAGGTGCATTTCTTAGATAAGCAAGAACACAAGCAGTACCGTTTTCATTTAAATCCAAAAATAGATAAAATAATAATCATGGCTGGGCAAAAGTAACCATGATAGTGTTTTACACAGCCACTGCAGTAGTTCACATTCTTTCATTTATAAGCAAAGCAGTCTCCTACCTGTAGCTTGCACATTTACTGATATCTTTTCCGAAATGTTTTTTGTTACTGCAAACCAGCTATTATCAGGATCCTGAATCCATTCAACACCCTCACAGAAGAAATCTCCCTGATCTGATGGCAGTAGTTTATAAATAGTCAGTTTGTATGATGTTTCACCAATCTTATCCAAGCGGATATCTCCAGAGAGGTGCCTTGGTGTGAAGGAGCTTCCAGAACCCAAAATGAAATCTCTGGACAGCGAAAGGACTTCCATTTTCTGACTCCCTTTCTGAATGTACCAAGAAACTGACAAATGGGTGTGTTCTGTTGTTGTTTTTGACACATCGCACTTTAGCTCCACAGAATCTCCTTCAATCTTGCTTAATGTCTGAGGCACTGCTGTCACTCGCAGGGTATCTGGGATAACTAGAAAGAAAAAGACAATATGTTAACTCAGGGCAACCCAATGCTGTAGTAATAGAACAGACAGGGATGATCTTGCAAAATCTCAACAAATATTACACATTTACCTATTTTTGTTCACTGGGAAAGTCCTTGGGTTCTTTTTAAGGAAACAACAGGTGAGTAGACTTTCAAAGACAGATTACTACATGCCTCTTGTATTACTGTTGCTCAGACCCAGACAGTTGTATACAGTAAATTATTATATATTAGTACATTATAACCCCACACGTCATACTGGTATATGTAATGAAATTCATAGCTTCCTAATCATAGCTAAATACAGGTCAACCTGAACTCATGGAAAGCTATTTCCCTGAAGTATACCTCACAGGTTAAAGTCACAGATGGTTACAGCCTCATTTAGGGAAACTGTCCACAACAAAATGCACAACAGACTTAAGAATGGCCATATACATTAATCTACACAATACAGCAAAAGGCAAGACAAGAGCAATGTTGCTGTAGGAAGGCAACCCTCTGCACCCCCAAACACCCTTCATCTTGTTTACTTTGGAGAAGAGGGAATACTCGCAATTCTCCTTTTCCAAGGATATGCAATCTAAGATTTGTAAAAAAGTATACGCGTGCATGCGAGTGTGTGTGTACTGGGTTCAGCATGGTGCCTCCCCAGTACCTTTTCTTTTTTTAGTGGGCTATGGCATCCTCAGACCCAATGCTGACAGATTTAATGTATGGCAGCAAGTCAAAGGGCATCATAAATATTCAGTCTACGGATCCAAGCCTCTTCTGCAATATCAACAGAACACTTTGGAGGGACATGCACATCTTACAGAGGATACCACTGTTCTGAAATGGACTCATTATCCACATAAAACAAAGCTCATTCCTGTCCATATTCAACAACTTGGATCTATAGATGGGAAACAGAAAATTAAGCTCAGGATTGTCTCCTGTACAACTAATGGACAGAAACAACTTTAAAATACTTGGGTCCCAGCCAAATTATCTGTATTATGATCCCAGTTACTCCCACTAGGCCAATCAAACACCAAATGAGACAGGTTAATTTGAGCACAAAAGAGAAATTAGATATTCTTAAAAAGGCCTGCAAGGCAGCTAGCCTAGTATTTACTTATACACCTATGCTAATAAACTAATTTTCCAAGAAATCAAGCACACCCTTAAGTACAGTCAATGACAGAGTACTCATCTACAGTAATTCAGTACAGCCCTGCCAAATACAACACTAACAAAACAACCCACGTTTCATAAAAATAAACATACAGTCAGGAAACACAGAAGAACAGAACAATGCTGTCAGTGCAAAGGAAGATGACAATTAGGAATATTCTTCTTTTAAGACAATGGCTATGGCTCATAAATAATCTCACACTAACTAGCAGTAGATTACACTAGGCCTAATATCTGTACTTTGCACTGTAATGCCCAGTGCATCTCAAACATAATGAAAAGTATCCTCTCCAGGCTTCCAAAGCAGTGTGTGGCAGTACAACCGAAGCACCACAACTTCTACATAAATACATAAAGCATAGCAATTGAAAACTAGGTTATAATAGATATAATCGTGCAGTTCAGATAAGATTCAGGTACATAACTGCTTATGCAGTTCACCTTCATGCTGCTGCTAGACAGGACACCAAGAAGCACACAAAAAGGCAATCCCCCCGTGTAATAAATGAATTATTAATGCAGCTTAGGGCTAAAGAACAAAAAGACCACAATGCTGTTTGGGTCACAACACAATGCAATATACCATAAAAAAATCAAAGTGCGCAACCACCTTGAGTATTGTGCGATTCCATTAAGAACCAACAGTTACACATACATCAGAATGCATATTAACATGTCCTTATGCAATACATTGCATTATGGTAAAATAAGGCATCATTTTTTTTTTAATGTTATATTGTGTTATGAAAGACTCAACAGAACAGGACTCATGATTCACACTGACAAACTGTGCTGTCTACTACATACAAAGATAAGGCACAAGCCCACATATATGGATCTGTGTTTGCTGGACTTAGGAAGCCAGTCACTGACTTTTGTATTTGAGGTAGGTTTTTTTTTCTGTTTCACTTGTTTAATTAGAGCATTTTTCTATTTTCAATATGTCTGCTAGGTAGAACTGTGTGTTATACACCAAATGAGAGACCAAGAACTGCATGCCTGTAGAACACAACCAGCAATGTGACTTGATTGATGCTACAGTGTTACTTACGTAAAGCAATACAGTCAATGGAATCACAAGTAAATGAGAAAGCAATGTTGACGAGCACACAGGTACAGAGCACACAGCGGCAATGATGTAACATGCTACAGCAGATGTGTCAGCTGCTGTGTGATGATTTCTTCCATCCAGTTAACACTGCTACCCAGAAGTCTTCTGGGAAACAAGGGAACTGACAAAAAAAGTCCGATTACTACCAAACCATTACATTTTTTTGTTAGCCACTTTCAGCTGTGGAAGGGGAATCTTACTCTCTCGTTAGCCCTACAAATTTGTTATACACATGCAAACAAGCCAGACAAACCTGACTTTACAATATTCTTTGATGTTGCCATGATCAAACAGGTCAATGATGCATGTACACTAGTGCTTTGGACATTTACTGTGTATGATCCTCCAAGTCCTTTCAAGTGAATATGCAATGAAGCACCTGCTCATTTTATGATGGGCTGTCATTATACTATGAAGGGCAAAACACAGCATGCAACTTAAAGTTCACTAAAACTGCTACTTATCACATTTATCTTCCTTCAAGTCCTTAAACGCACTTTGGTGTTTCCGATGCTTTTCTTTGGTCAGAACGTTGCTTGAGACCACTTCTAACTTCTCTCCTTTCAGTAACAGAAAAAAGACCTCAGGTCACGGTCTCAGGACTGCTACCTAACAGCAGTCTACACACCGACCTAATACTCTGACATCTTTAAATCTCTCTATACCTTTGCCTACTGCTGCTTCACCTTAGTATCCTAAACTCTTTCACTGATCACCATGGTGACACGATGCTTTAATACATCTCACATCTTCCTAAAGATGCCCCTGTATCTTTACTACAATGGTGTAACTGCTACTATTGCTTTGTTGTTCCATGTTACTTACCTATTTGTAAAACAGTCTATTTTGTTAAAGTTTCACTCCCTATTATAGTTACATGGGTGTTTCCTGCATCTTATGAGTAGTTTCAAATATATATTGAAATCTTCTGTGATCTTCCTTGGGGGAGGGTGATGTCTTGCTACTGTATACCCATGTTTTGTAACCCACCTGGCCAATGAACCTCCTCACCTGTACCCTTCCACTCTTGCACATAAAGAGGTTCCCTTTGATCGACCCTCTTGTTGACAGTGAAGTCTCTTCACTGCTTCCTTTTCCTCTGTCAAGAAAGTTAAAAAAAAAAAAAAAAAAAAAAAAAAAAAATGTATATCCAAAGTAATAGATAGATTACTGTATCTATGTCCATCCATTCTACATGCTTAATGTTACATCTGCCACCAAGCTTTAGACTCTTGTTTTACATCTTTCCTCTTTGATGCTACAATAATGGTTCTCACCTACAGCAAAGTCTTTCTGTTAAGAGGCCAGTCACAAGTGGAGTACCTCGGAGATTGATCTTTAGACCGCTCCTTTTTGACATTTACTTCTCTCAAGTCAAGTCCAATGTCAATGGCCTCTGGCTGACTAAATTTGCAGATGACTGCAAATTAGGAGCGGTCATTGAATCCTACACTGAGACAAATGTTCTCCAGGAAGGGCTGACCCAAATAAACAACTCGTGTCAGAACCATGACTAAAACTAAATGCCAAGAAGTGCATAATAGTAGCCTTTGGGAAGTCATCCATCCCTGGTAACCATCATATTGACAACACACCCCTCAGAGTTGAGCCAGTAGTCAGGGACCTTGGGACACACACACAGACAGTAATACAGCCTTTGACCATCGTGTGTCTACAGTATTAAGGAAATCCTTTTATGTTGCACACTTACAAACAATGGTATGGCATTTAAGTCCAAGGAAGTCATTGCTCCACTGTATTCGGCATTCATCAGACCTATTACTGAGTACACAATGCCCTCGTTGGTATGTACCTAACCAAGCATATCCAACAACTGGAATGTGTACAGAGGTTCCTCATTAAAAGAATACAGGGCATAAGTAAAATGTCCTATACAGACTGCCTGAAGGCCCTATCCCTGTATTCTGTCTCCTATAGGCTTTTGAGGGGAGATCTATGTCTGGCATACAAGGCATTGTCAAACCTCACTTTGATGGACCTCCTGCATACCCACAAAACAAATGGCACCAGAATTATCCATTATAAAGACTTAAACCTTGCCTGTGATATAAATAGGACCTGCTAGAAAGACAGGTATGTATCCCAGAGACCACCTTGTCTCTGGAACCCATCCATGTGAAGCAGAGTTTCCCCAACTCTATTGAAGTGCAACCTGGACAACTGGATGGGAAAAGGAAATTCATCCCTCATTTGGCACCTGTCTCTCTAATGAACACAGGCAATCTGTAAATGGTTCGCCTCCCAGGCCCTTCATCTCCCAAGCCCCTGCTTACACTTATCAAAGGTATCAGAACTTATCAGAGTTTTGGCATGCATGACTAGGCTTAAAAAGGCCCTTGTAGTTGTTGGCCTAGTAAACACCTATGAATGCATCACAGCAAGTCTATCCTGCTCGTATTGTTTTCTCACCATAGGATGCACAGGAATAGATGAAGCTGAACACTCAGCCTTACCCCCAAATTGATAACTGGCCTAGGTCTGAGTTCTTGCAGCATTGCATTATGGATATGGAGTGAATTTCTAATTTCACATATGTAAGGAGTTTATTATTAATTCTGTCCATAAAGATCTTGCAACAATTCACTGGTATTTTAATCTGCAAACAGACATTCCTCTTTCCTCTTTTCATAAGCCAGTTTATGCTTCAACCGAAATCTACCTCCGAGTCATTCTTTTGTGTATGGTTTGCTTGTTGGAATAACACAAAACATATCTTCTCTAACAAAATATAGTTCTCTGTTATGACGGGCAAGTAATGGTCTGAGACAAACAGGATGTCTCACTTCTCAGGACAGAGACAGCTGTTGAGCTGTGACGTTTTCAGGGGAATTAAGAAATGAATGGAATGTTAGCAGAACTAAACCAGCCAAAGATGATACCAAAACATCAATATCACTGGGGCCCCAAGTCAGAGAAAGACCTGAGCTGCCGAATAGTAATGCTAATGGTAAGAAACAGGGTGAACAGAGTCAGAGGGGTCCTACAAAAACTCAGAGTTAAGGGACCCATGTATAATTTATTTATTTTGGCATTTGTTGATGGGGTAGAGCATTGTCCATACTGACCATTTTCAGGCTCTGCCCAGGAGAAAACAACAAGGGGAAAACAAACAGCTCTACAAATCTACTTATTCAAACATTCTACAGTAAATAATATAGAATGTACAAATACATGCAAACCTCCATTTATAGCAAATGTATGATACAGATTCCACCACGAAGCACATATTGTTTACAAATGTAGGTTTACATATTAAAGAATGGTTTGCATCTCACATCTTATGTAAAAGGTGGTACAGTTGGGAGGGTGGCCTAATGGTTAAGGTGTTTGCCTTACAAACACAAGGTGCAGGGTTTGAGTCTCACAAGGGATAATTGGCTAGGCTTAAAATGGCTCACAAGGGCAGTAAGCCTAGTACTAATCTATGAACTAATGCTGAGATGGCAGGGAGGAGAGTGCAATTACTGAAGTCATGGTATAAAGGAATTTAGCTACCCATGAGGATTAATGGTTTTCATGACTCAAAAGACCTCCAATAAAGTTGAGAGTCAAAAATTACTCTGGCATCTTCTTGACTGCTACTGGAAACAATAGTCAATCCATAAATCTACTAACAATTTTAATTATTTTTAGCGCAGCTTCATCAATCTGAAGGAGAGAACAGTAGTAATCATTTTGCCTTATCTCACTTGCTACCTGGAAAGTTCTGAAAATAGTTGTTAAAAACATCATGCTGTAACTCAGTGTTTAAAAGAACGCACATTCTCCCATTTCATTTTGTGCAATATGCTGCAATTTACGTAAGGCTTTTCAAATGTGGGTCTAAGCAAAAAGCATGCAATTTAAACTATGAGAACATTCAAAACTGCAGCACTGCTGTTGTACCTTTATTTAAATAACTGAAACTCCTTTTAAATCTACTAACATACACTGAGAATAATAAATTGCCTATAAGGTCTAGGGACAGTGCTTTACATCTCTAATTATGGAAATGGTATTACATTTTTTAATTTGTCAATGTCATTAACTAACTAGATGTTACACATTTAGACAATCAGTGGTAATAATTAAATTACATAAAATGTGAATAACTACATATCTGCCTCAACAATCAGTACAAGAGGTACAACATGAGCCCCATTCTGCTTGTTCATGTGCCACAACATTATCATCCATTTGTGTGACCCCATAAAGGAGAGGGGCTTTATTCTGATCAGATCATTCTCAGCTTCAGCAGGATTATGTACAACTCTTCCCTGGAATTCCACTTGCTAGTGGGTTGGAGGGGACACTTGCAGCGTAGCCTGGTGCAGGGCAACTCATCATCAGCACCTTTGACGCACTTGGGGGCAGGAAAGGAAACCTAGTAATGCAATAATGGAAGTGGTCTACCATGCCAGAGGCCACTAACAGGGATACAACACAAGGAGAAGGTCTGTAAGGGTGCAATGTCTTTACTGCCAGTGGAATCTCACTATCCACTGAAGCATGCTTATCAGAGAGCAGGAAAAGGGGATAGTGAAAATGGTTGTTACAAGAAAGCCCAAAAGCCTGAGAAAGGATTCAACTTCTGCTTCCATGCTTAAAATGCAAAAACCATAAGTTTTTGGGTCCTTCCCATGGGCAAAAATGATTACTATGGCTGTGGGAAAACTCTGCCTCTAAGAAGATAATTCTTTTTTGGGGCAGTAAAAAAAGGTATCTTCTAGTTTACAGTGAATATCATGCCTAAAACTAAGGGAAGGGACAGGAAAGGGGTGCTACCGGGCCATCCCATAACAGCGTCACCAGGAGCTATTAGCCAGTTATCCATGTACAAGAATAATAGCACACTGACTTCCAAGATGGCTACACAATGATCAGCAACTTAATTCCGTCTCTCTCAGTGTGACAAAAATAAACTGCTAAATAAGAGCCAGTGATATTGTCAGCTTGAGTAAAATTCAGTAACTGGCTAGTAAGCACACTGCCTGGATGCTAGCAAACAAGAAATTTAAAGAACCTGAAAGAAAATAAAACCAGAAAAAGGTGAAGAAAAAAAAAACACTAGCTGGGTAGAATCCTGTAATAGTTCAGCAAAAGGCAGTTAGTTTCAACTTTGGTACAAGACATAGTTTCCAGTAATTTAGAGGGAAAAAAATCAAATATATTCAGATGTGATTAAAAGGCTGAAAAGTATAGAAGCATTAATTATTCAGATGACCTGATAAAACTAAAAATAAGAGGGTGAAATGAAGAAAAGGCTGGCTGAGTATGAAACTTCTCTGAAGAGCAATTTTAAAAATGTTAGAGTTAGAAGACAAGAGTGTGCACAGAAAACCTGAGATTTTCTGCTGTATCAGAGAAAGTGGAAAGAACAGGCAATTTTATGAAAGCACAAATAAGCAATTGAATTCATAGTTGGCATTCCACAGCAGGATTTGTTAACTAAAAGGGTATTTACTGTGTATGTTCCAAATCCAGCCATGAGAAACAGCAAATGTCTGTATTATTAATCATGTAGTCATACCAGCTGAAAGAAATGATCCTGACAAAACTGTGGCAGGAGGGAAAGTATTAAAAACTGGAGACAGCATAGTGTTTGTGGAAAATAATTATTCACTGTACTCCAGGCAGGAGAGAAGAGAATATATCCCAGCACTCACAGAATGTCAAGTGGCAGGTGTGATATTCAAGCTGCTGTATCCAGCTAGCTTCAGAATATTTTCTTCTGGAGGATCCAATACATTTCTAAAGCAGAACAGGCTAAGGAGGAATAAAAATGTTTAGCCAACAAAAAGTGTGCCAGCAAACAGAAGGGTCTCTGCGTTTCTGACAGTAAGGTTCATAAACGAGACCTTGCTAGTAAAATCTTTTCCAGTGTTCCAACAGAAAATGCTTGAGAGAGAGAAAAAAGGTGTCTACAAAATCAAGAATACCTTTGGACTTGAACCAGGGTCTGGTGTTGGGAGATTGAGATGAACAGGAAGATGACCAGCAACACTGAAATTAGTGAATACATTGGAGACTATAAAAATCAATCACATTTGTGAAATATGGCTTTATAAGAAAAAGTTGACTGAAAAAGACTGGACATTTGTTAACTTTGTTATGCCCATGTGTGGACTTTAGAGCATATTCCACACTTTAAAAATTAACTAAGTAAAACTACAGTATAGGTATAAAATATTTCATTATAAAAACTGCATGTTATGTATAGTAAAGCAGTTTTGTTTATTGTGTAGTCAGGGGTATTTTAAATGTGGGGACAAGTCTCTTCAATAGACTGTTAAGATAATTAAGTACATAAGTATTTAAGGAGCCACTTTTGAGATTTTAAGTATTTTTCTTCAGATTATTTGTTAAGATTTCTGCATTGCCGCCTACTTTTTGGCGTTTCCAGTTTGCTAAACTTGATATCTGTATTAGGAACTGTATTTAGAACACATCTAGAGCCTGTTCACTGCATTTCCTGTGTTGCACTTATTTTACAATCATTTTTTTCTTAAAACTTGCATCTTACCTGTCTCTGGCCTAGCACTCAAGTGTGGGGTCATTCATTGCACTGTTCTTACTTGTTGCTACTTGTGTATCTCTGCTATCTTTAAACAAAACAAAAAAATCTTGCTTTTTTCCCACTTTCTGAAATTTAAAAAAAAGTTCAGTTACAGATTTGCTGTTCTGAACTGTTTGTAAGTTTCTTAGAGGCCATTGCTTGCTTGGGCTAAAGGGAAGTCTCTGTGTTCATCAGTGGCAGTGGTAAACACTGAACAGCCTGCCTGCCCCTGTGGGAGTGGTTACTGCCTAGAAACTGTAATTTTATTGGCCATTTTGGGTCAATTCCAAGCTCCTTGATCCCCCTCTGTTAAAACCCGATTGCCTCGTGGTTTTGGTGTCTTTTCAGGCTTGTTGGCTGTTGGTGAAGCACCCACCAAGAGGAGAAAATGCTGAGAGAAGAACGGAGCCACTTTTGAGATTTTAAGTATTTTTCTTCAGATTATTTGTCAAGATTTCTGCATTGCTGCCTACTTTTTGTCATTTTCCAGCTTGCTAAACTTGGTATCTGTATTAGGAACTGTATTTAGAACACATCTAGGGCCTGTTTACTGCATTTCCTGTGCTGCACTTATTTTAAAATTGTTTTTTTCTTAAAACTTGCATTTTACCTGTCTCTGGCCTAGCACTCAAGTGTGGGGTCATTTATTGCACTGTTCTAACTTGTTGCTACTTGTGTATCTCTGCTATCTTTAAAAAAAAAAAAAGTTCAGTTACAGATTTGCTGTTCTGAACTGTTTGTAAGTTTCTTGGAGGCCATTGCTTGCTTGGGCTAAAGGGAAGTCTCTGTGTTCATCAGTGGCAGTGGTAAACACTGAACAGCCTTGCCTGCACCTGTGGTGGTGGTTACTGCCTAGAAACTGTAGTTTTATTGGCCATTTTGGGTCAATTCCAAACTCCTTGATCCCCTTCTCTTAAAACCCTCTTTTGCGCATAATCAGGTTTAAATTATTCCCGGCTCCACAAAGTCTGCTCTTCACTTTTTCCCTTAGAACTGTTCCAAATCTCAAAGTAAGCACTCTATTTTCCTTCTAAAACCCAGCAGTAGCTAGGATAAGTGTCTTATAAGTAAGCACTAATAAACTAAAGCACTACACCCTCTTATACTCCCTTTAAGTACTTGGCTCCCTATTGGTCCTTTTTGATCAAGTCAAAAAGTAATTCCTTATACTATTCTGGCATGTCTAAAAGTCAGTTTCAGGTTTACTCTCCGGTCCAGCTGGTGAATATGGGAATCTTGAGGCAATGTTACAACTGCCTTATGTACACAGGCCACCCTCTCCTCTTCCCAACAAGCTCAAATATATGTGAGAGATGCAACTATATAGCCAAACTGGAGGCTGAGCTCTCTCAACATAGTACTGGCATGGTCAGTCTGGAGGAGACTGTAATTACACACACCACAAATCCAGTCTCCCATAGACCTATTGCAAAAGCAAACCAAACACATAAACACACAAAAACATACTCTGAGACTCTAAATAAATATCTGCCCAAGCAACAGAGACCTCCAAAGAAGGCATCCAAGCAACTGCTACCCCACAACAATACCCATGTATCACATAGTTCACAAAGTCAGTGTGCCACAAAGTCAAAGCCCTTAAGGCTAAACAACACACCTAATACACTTGTAATACGTGACTATTGTCAGACGCACTGACGTCCCTCTCACCAGGCTGAACAAGGAGAAGATCACTGTAAGCTGCCTGTCGGGTGCCAGGATCTGCCACATAACACAAGCACATAGGTCACTCCAAAGCAAGTACAAATATGACTCCGTCATTGTCCATGCTGGTGTGAATGACCTGAGACATACCTCCCTGGATTACATGAAAAGAGACATACAGGAGCTCTCTGATCATGTGGCCCAGGCCGGTATGACCATGACCTTGAGTAGCATCTTACCCTCACCAAGAATGATACCACAGTATAAAGACAAAATGATCAATTTCAACAATTAGCTAAAGTATTGGTGTCACTCAAAGGGGATCCAGTGTCTGTCAGCCTGGGATGACATGCTTGACAAGCCACATTGCTTCGCTAGAGACGGCTTGCACCTGTCACCCCTGGGTTTTCGAATACTGGCCAAGGCTCTTGCCACCCCCATAGTGCCTTTTTCAGGCAAGGCTCAAAAGACAAACCCACCTCCTTAGACAACACAAGGAAAAAGAAACTAAGGGTAATGATGCTCAACGCTAGAAGTCTAAACCTCAAGATGCATGCACTCGAGGCTCTCCTCAGTATGGAGAATATCGATATCTGTGCAGTAACAGAAACCTGGTTCAAGGCTCCCGAGAGCACCCCAGCACTACCAGGCTATACCTCATGCCATGCTTTTCGGCCCCAAAACTCGGACCGAACCACAAGAGGAGGGGGAGTATCCATATTCATCAAAGATACCCATACCTCCAGGCTAGTGGCACTGCACAAAGCATCTGAGACCATCCATGTGCAACTAACAGTGGGCAAAACTGCCTTCCAGTTTGTAGCCTGCTACAGACCACCCTCCCAAACTCAGGAACCCCACTCGGCTTTCCTGAAGACACTGGAGAATGTGAATGTCTCTCCAAACACCATCATATTGGGTGACTAACTACCCAAACATAGACTGGGAGCACTACTCAAGCCCCAACACCCTAGCCCAACGGCTCCTAGAATTTATAAACTCAAATGCTATGGAACAACTGGTCACCACTCCCACAAGTGGGGAAAACATATTGGACCTGATCATCACCAACATGGGGACTCTATGTTCCATACCAGAGGTATACCCCTCATTGGTAAGATCTGAACATAAATTAATCACTATGGACATCCATATCCCCGTCCCCACCCCCAGCAAAGGAAACCACGGTCAAAAGCAAACTTCCCACTTCTCAAAACCGAGGTGGAATCCTTCAAAGCCCCAGGGCCAGTGGAAAATATGGCCCAAACCACAGAATCCTTTACAAACACATTCTAAGGATACCTACAGGAATGCATGGATCATGCTATCCCAAATAAAACCAAGACACACTCCTCCAAAGGCAGGAGACCTGTCTGGTGGACCCCAGCCATAAATACGCTGTACAACAGAAGGAGGAAGCTACTACATGATAGAGCAAAATCCCTGAAAGGGAAGGCAACTCTGATCAGTACTAGCAAGAAACTACGATCCCTCATAAAATCATCTAAGGCTAGTTTTGAAAGAAAAATTGCACAAGACGCTAAAGATAATCACAAGGCTTTCTTTACTTATGTCAGAAACCTGGGTGGAAATGACAAAAAATACACTGAACCCACAGACATTACCAACATCCTGGCAGACAGGTTCAGTGCAAACTCCCCCCCCCCAAATGACTATCCCAACAGAGTGTAGCCTCCCTGACATCACAGATGCACAGGTGAGAGCTGCCCTCTCCAAACAAAAAAACACAGCATCAATGGGACTGGACGGTGCCCCGGGCTGCGTTTTACATCAGCTCCAAGAAGAACTGAACCCTCACTTAAAATCACTGTTCAGTCTCAGCCTTACAACCGGATATGTACCCAAAGAATGGCGTACAGCAACAGTGGTCCCACTCCATAAAGGTGGTGCCACAATGGACCCCGGAAACTTTCGTCCTATAAGCCTAACTAGCCTGGCCTGCAAAGCTATGGAGTGCATCATCATGGAACTCATAAACAAAGACATTGTGAACCTCCAAACACTGGATCCTACCCAATTCAGCTTTGTTAAGGGCAGGTCTTGCCTCTTGAACCTGGTCAATTTCTTTGAAACAGTCACCAAGGCCATAGACGAAGGGAAGGTAGTCTACACAGCCTACCTTGACCTTGCAAAAGCCTTCAACACAATACCCCACTCGGGCATCATAAATAAGCTCACCAGCTTAAATATCAACCCCTATGTCACAAGATGGGCTGCAAACTGGCTTAGGGATAGAACCCACATGGTCAGAATTGCTTGCAGGTGCCAGGTCAGACTCTAAACAAGTTACAAGTGGCGTCCCACAAGGCTCAGTCCTGGGACCTCTCTTGTTCGGTATATATTTCTCTAAGGTACAAACACAGGAGGACTATGGCTGACAAAGTTTGCAGATGACTGCAAACTGGGGGCCATAATTGACTCGCCGGCTGACACAAGCATCCTCCAAAAAGGTCTCACAGAGATGGATAACTGGTGCCAGAGCCATGGCCTAAAGCTAAATGCCAAAAAGTGCATAGTCATCCCCTTTGGGAAAAACAAAGTGCCCACAAATTACCACATAGGTGGTAATCCATTAAGTATGGAAGAAGTAATTAGGGATTTGGGGACCCAAGTAGACTGCAATCTCTCCTTTGACAATCACATTGCCAAAGTGGTTAGAAAGACATTCTATATAGCCCACCTTATCACGAAGGGGTTCACATCTAGATCAAGAGAGGTCATTGTGCCCCTCTACTCATCAGGCCCATAATTGAATACAATGCCCCATTTGGGATGTACCTTACCAGACACCTGCTACAACTAGAAAGACCCCAAAAATACCTCACCAAGAGGATCAAGGGACTCGAACAGATGCCCTACGCAGTTAGGCTAAAGAAACTCCAGCTCTACTCAGTTGCTTACCGCCTACTCAGAGGCAATCTGTGCCTGACGTATAAAGCCATGTCCAACCCAGAATTAATGGACATGCTCCAACTCAAGAAATCCAAATCCATCAGTGACTTAAACCTCAGCTCAGAAATAAATAGAACATGCTGGAGGGACAGATTCATATCCCAGAGGCTCCCCTCACTCTGGAACAAAATCCCAATCCATAAAAACTAAAACTGGTGAGCAAACCAGGAAACCAAAAGGAAAAACAAATGTATTAGCGCTTTCATCCACAAATTTAATGCATGAACATCTTCAGAAACACTTGTATGAACAACCCAATTCCTTAAATACTAATAATACAGGAAATGACCTCATAACAATAAATTGTTTGACCAAAACACAAAATGATAATAATAAATACAATTGATACTAATCTAAATAAAACCATCAAATAAAACAACCTATCGTGCAATAAAGCAGAAGTATAAAAATGCATGTAAAAATATATATATATATATATATATATATATATATATATATATATATATATGTAAACGCACTTGAATGCATTTGTGTGTGTATAATGTAAATAAATATACATATATAAAGAAAATTACACTAATAAAATAAAACTTATCTGTACTTTAAAAAACATTTCAAATTGATAGAGTCATTGAGGCCAGGTGGCTTGTCTGCCCCCAACACAAGTTGCCACATGGTCTCTCTGCACTCCAAAATGTTATCAAAATCTCCTCCAAAATTGATAGTACTAATCTTGTCCAACACTGAAAACTCAAATTTCTTAAAATCCGTACATACTTGTGCGTGTTTGGCCAAGGAATTCAACCTGTCTATTTTTTATAGCTAAATTGTGTTCATAAATTCTCCGTTTGAGAACCCTTTTGGTTTTACCTATGTAGTAGTGTTCACATGATACACAATTTGCAATATATACTACATATTCCGAATTACAATTGTAATAACCTTTGGCCCAAATTGTATAATTGATGGACTTGACATGTGCACAAGTACTATTGCTTATAAATCTACATTGCCTGCAGTTATTGCATGCATATGTATGCTTTTTGATACTAACAGCTCTGATGTTGTCCAGATGTTTGGTATCATCCATTTCAAGCATAGATTTGATGTTGGTGATTTTTTTGTAGGTGAAAGTAGGTTTAACCCCTAAAATACCAACCAAATCTTTATTACCTAACACCACCTTCCAATTGTTGATAATGATGTCTTTAATAACCCACATTTCGTCAACAATAGGTAAAGGAAAGGCAATACTATAGCTATTTTCAACATTTGAATGAGAGTATCTAGAACTGATACCTATGTGGTCAGACAAAAGAATAGTTTTAGCTACACCCTTCCTGAGTAAAATGACTTCCTGCTCTATGTTTTGAATCCAATCTATAGTGTAACCTCTATGTAAAAATAAGGATCGTAAGAATCGAACTTCCCTAAAAAATACTTCATCATCTGTGGTCATTCTACTCAGGAAAATTATTTGCCTCTTAACAACACCTTTCTTCATATGTTCAGGATGTAAACTGTCTTTATGAAGATATTGGTTGGCAAAAACCTCCTTCCTGTGTACCTGACTAACAAATGTGTTGTTAGTTCTATCCACAGTAAGTAAAACATCAAGAAAAGGAATGCTCACTCCAAATCCACTGATTTTGAAAACCAAAAACTGTGTGGTGTGGTTCAAATCATCCACTAACGCAGAAAACTCATCTGAAGTACCAGTCCATAAAAATAATAAATCGTCTATAAATCTAAAATAAGAAAGTACCTTATTAAAACTAGGGTGATTAACCAATCCCAATCCATGTCAGACAGAGCCCCTCAATGATCCTCTTCAAGAAGAATCTTGACGTTTGGATGGGTGATTGTAAATTTACCCCTGGGATCTCTTCTGTGTCACTGCCAGACAGAGGCACGGTAAACTTACCTTAAATGGGCTATCTTCTGTGACCTACTATACAGAGGCACAGTCAACTAATCTAAGAAGGGTGGCGAAAGCCAAACATACTCTGGCTAGGCTTGTAAATGACCTAGGGCAGATAGCCTAGTATCAACCTATGAACCTATAAGAAATATAGGTCTTGCAGTACAAGAAATAAGGCTGTGCAGAAGCAAAGTTAGTGTTGATATGCTGTGGTCTTGGGGTGGTGTGTAAAAGTGCACTGATTATAGTATACATATAATTAAGATATTTTCTCTTATTTTTACAAGGGCAGATGTCTAGATTAATGCCCTTGACTCAAGCTATAAGCAATCATTTGTGTAAGCAAGCAGGCCTGCAAAATAAGCTAAAATGATGAAAGCCATGAAAAAATGCCAAGTTCCTTAGATCTGCAAAGATATTAGCTTGTTTTTTTTTTCATTAGCAAATGTTTAGTGTGAGTCAGTAAGTCTGCTGCTGAAGGCAGCTGCACATTTTTTTCTGCGTGAAATTCACAAAGATTCATTGATGACTACTTTTACATGGAAACGAGCTACCCACAGGTGCAAGTAATTGACCCAGAGAAGTCCGGGCATTCTTTGCTGAGGGAAATAAGTACAATGGCAATCAGTTCAGTGGAAAATAAACTCTGAAATTATGGAAAAGTTATTAAGAGAAAGCAGCCACAATACTTCAATGCATTTAATAAAGCTGTGTAGGATTTAGTTTCATTTAAAGGTAGCCAGAGTACTCTCTCTCATGTCTAAAAGTTAATGTTTTCTGAAAGCATTCAACCTGTTTTTTTTTTTTTTTTTTTTTTTTTTTTTAACATCTGAGAGCAGAATAGAGATGATAAAAGATCATACAGTAATCAGTGTAAGTGGGAACACATGCTATAGCATGCACATCTGCATGGTTACCCTTAAATTTAGGTTAGGTAATGCCTGTTGGTGCACCTGTTTATCTGGGACAACCATTCTTATTTGGAGGGGTACACTTCATTTTTGAAGATGAGCACAGTTTTGTGCACTTCTCTAAGTTATTATGGGGATGGGGTTGATCTGAAAAATGTATTTAGTTTTTTTGTTTTATGATTTTCATTAAAACAAAAAAGAATCTTGAAACATGTGATATAGGTTTAAATAGAGATGAGAAGAAACAACTATATAAAAGATCAGCCTGCCAAACATTATGTTTGTAAAACAAAAGTTGGAAATAACAAAAAGCAAAAATCCACACCAAACAGGAACCCCAGTAACACCAACGAATAAGTATCCAAAAACACTGACTGAGGTATGGCTCCAGTTCAAAGAAAATCAATGAAAAATTCTTCAGTAGCAGTACTGGTTTATTACAAAGAGACACAAGCGCTTTCACCAATGCTTCATCAGGTGTACTCAATCCGATAATAACCACACCTTATATAGTAAAACCTATTGACATCACATAGCATGCAGTATAGTATTTAAAAAGACACACATATAAAAAACACTTATTAAAAAGCATATCAATATACATAAAGTATATAATATGAAATATAAATACATATGTATGCTCACAAAAAATATTGTAAGATACATTAAAATAAAAATAAAAAATAATAATGAAAACACCTCATCTCTTCAGACCCCTTTTTAAAAGAACTGGTCTGATAGATAGACTTTCATTTAACCCATGTCCAAAATTGGCCCTTAGCAGAACAATCCATCTAGCCTCTATCTCCTCAGTTCTTAATCTAACATCATGCCCTCTGATATTCTCAGATGTTATAGAAAGAACCTGAAATTTAAAAACGTGATTGTTACTACTGTCATGTTTGGCTAGGGCATTAAAAATAGTACCCTTTTTGATATGACAGACATGCTCTTTTATCCTGTCCCTCAGGGCACGATCAGTCTTACCTACATAGAAACAACTGCAGGTCTCACAGACTGCTAGGTATACCACGTGCATAGTACTGCAGGTGGACAATACTCTGATATCAAAAGTTCTACCTGTATCGGGATGTTTAAAAAACTTGCTTTCATTTATATAAACACATTGAGCACATTTGCCACAGGGCATAATCTCCTTTTCAAATTTCTATAATTCCTAAATGTAAATTGTGGTCTCAAACCTACTACCTCTGCTATTTCAGGGTCTGATGTTAAAATATTCCAATGCTTATTAAATATTTCAGTATACATACTAACATTTTTGGAATAAGGAATGCTAATTCTCAATTGAGTGTCATGTCTCCTAGGACTTCTGACATACCCTTCCGAAAAATAAGGTCTGGCTTTGGTATATCTAAACTGTCTGACTTTGTTCTCATTCCTAGCCACCATATCTTCACTATAACCTCTCTGCGACAGTTTTAAACTGTTAGAACTCATTCTTTTCTCATATTCTTCTGTGTTAGCACTTAGTCTGGACGCTCTTAAAAACTGATTTTGTACAACATTATTAAATATATAGTTAGGGTGCATACTATCCCTAGAGAGTAAACCATTCACCCAGCACTCTTTCCTGTACATTTTACTAGTAATTCTCTTTTCTGAGTCTCTAAATACGGACACATCTAAAAAGCTAATCTTTGAGTCTGAATAATCAACGGTAAATTTCAAAAATTGAGTCGAATTATTAATAAAGTTTAGAAATTCTAATAAACATGATGTTGTGCCTCTTGATAAGAAGATACAAGCAGTGAAAATGTTTCAAGTCCTTTTAGTTTCGTATACAGGTCAGATCTTTTTATCAACCGGAGGAGATGTTGTGGACAATAATAAAGAGTTAAAGGAATTTAGATGGGAGAGGAAGAAGGCAACAGTTAAATGGGATACGTCGACCCTTCCAATAGAACAAGGTGGTTTAGGATTACCTGATTTGAAGGTATATTTTACAGCTACACAGTTAAGGCTGATATACATAGCACAAGAAGAAGGTTATAATTCAAAATTGAAAGAGATGATGAAGCGGAGAGAAGTTCAAGAAACAGAGACAGTGAGATTTTGGATGCAGATTCTTACGGAGAACCATCACCACCATACACATCATTATACAGGAGATAAGCCAACATAAGAATGCAAAAAAAAAGATTTTGCCAATTGGGAGGACTGCAACTAAGGGTACAGAAAATAGGCAAAAGAAGGCTGGAATTTACTGCAGAAAACTGGCAAAAGAACCAAAACATTAGGAGAAAATGACTAGAGAGGGAGGAGGCCAAGATGAAATTTGGACTATAGGCTACATACTCCATTCTCTACCAGGGATTGCTAGAGTACAGGTAAAGGGAAAGGGCAATCTTAAGTGAAAGACTTGCTAAGGTAGAGTTTTTCATTGAGTACAGAACAGAAGCTGCTGTCAAAAAAGGGTTACTCCATTGGCATGGCAGGCCCCACCTCTGTGCCAGTAATCAAGAAGCCTGAATCCTCACCACTAACACTGGAGAGGGGCGTTCACTTGTAATACAAATGGATACACTCAGTATTTCCAGACGCAGACCTCGCTACATCAAGCACAATTTCCCTTAAGAGCACACAGGGCATAAACTCAGTCAGGGGTCTGGGTGTCTCTGTCAGTCTCCCTCCAGGTCCCCAGTAAGACTCCCCACTGGCACAGCTGTAGTGTTAGGTCCTCAGCCAAGTGTCCAAAATAAATTCTCCAGCATCCTCTCTGTGGAACCAGTACTTTGTGTCCCTGCTCCAATTAGTTGACACACATACACTCCGAGATTTAATTTTCACACATTCTCTCTCTCTCTCCTGGGAAAGGTCATCACACATTCACTAGCTGCATCACCTTCTGCCCAGATTATAAGGTATTTTCACTGCCAGTCAGTCAGTTACTATAAGGCTCTTAAAAGGGTATTCAAATATGAGTGAAGTTAATGCTAATACAAATAGTAATGTTGACCAAACAGCAAAGTTTTCAGGAGTAGCCAAAATAAATGTATGCAACTACTGTAAAAATGTAAATATTTTTTGAAAGGACAAATCACAATGAGACGTTTAAATATATTTAATAACTAATAAAAGAACATGAAAATACTAAATATCTATTTACAGTAAACACCAGAGTTTCGATTACAGGAAATATTAAACATAACACAGCTGGAAAGATTCACACAGTTACAGAAAAATAATATTAACTATTCTCACTATATTTTACTAACTGATTCAGAGAATTACTATCCCTGGTCACTTACTAGTGCAAGGCAAGATGAAATGGGTGCGTATCTTCCTCCTTTGTCAGGTTCCAAGAAAAGACTGGGCCTGAGACTCCTCTCATATTAAAACATTATTTCTATACAGAATGACATCACATGCATCTGGTCATCTGACTTCTGGTTCCCATGCTATCACCAACACTAGAAGGTGCCAAGATTTTAGCACCTACATGTCGATAATACACATACAAGAACTACGCAGATCTGGTGCAGCTGCTGGAAGTCAAAAACACATAAAACACTTCCCTTTTTCCTGTAGGAGCTAATAAATCATACTTTTTAGAGACATTGCATCTCTGACTTCATAACTGTGAGATAACATCTTTATGGCCTAAGCCCAGTAGTTTCATTTTCTTAGTATTTCTGAAGTTTGAGATTAACCTCTTCTCTTCCAGTATCCTCTGTCAAAATATATACATTTAATTCAGTTACAATAATACATGTACATTTCTTTTCTTTTTTTTCTAGCAGGCCACACTGTTGATACATTTTAACACAAGCGACTTTACAAATACAATTTTAGCACAGACATCTGTACAAATCAATTCGATATACAAATGACATATAATTCTTTACAAAATTCCAGCTAGCTGTGCTGGCATATGTTACACATCCACTGTCCTACTTATCCTGACATGGCTGGCAGTACCTCCTGTCATCACAGGGCATATAACATACTGCATGATAACTATAATAATTAATCAGCGGAGGTTAGAAATTATTGGAAAGAGACCAGAAAAGCAATTTTTTAGACAACAATGGGATGACATATGCTTGGTTCCCAAGTAAGCAACAAAGTCTAGAAGGTTTAGGATTTTGCTTGGAAGGCTTTGCACAAGTATTTTTTTACCCAAGCAGTCTTCAAAGATTTTTTCCTTAGGTAGGCAGCAAATGCTGGAGTTGTAATAGTGAAGAAAAAGGTAACTGGGTACATGGTTGCAACTAAGGAATGAAATTATTTTAGACTGGGATACAGGATCTGAACTGGTTAAACATACTAAAACCTTATTAAGTTTAATTAACATCTGAAAAAGCAGTTATCAGAAAATAGAAGTCAAAATCAAAACCAGCTGTATTTGTGGTATTGAATATTATAGAAGAGATAAAATAACTGGACAAAGGATCTTTAGAAAAGGGAACGAGCAAATTACACTGAAATAAATGGAAATTGTAAGAATAATGCATGCAGAAGGAGGAGGAGTGAGGTTTAAAGGAAGGCAGGAATTCATCAATGTATGTAATGTTGGATTGATGACAGTTACAAAGAGAGAAAAAGTAATTGATGTGTAATGTGTAAATGGAAAAAAATGTTAACAACTTTCTGTTTTCTTTTCTGTTAATGCATGCTTGCCTATATGTATTTAAGTGATAATTTAATAAAGATGTTTTAAAAAAAAGAATACCAGCATTGTTTTTTTTTTTTTTCCTTTTTTTGAAAGACCTTACTATCTCAACCAGAACTTTGGTGAAACATTTTAGGAGTAGGCAACAAGCTAAAAAGGCAGACTCCTTTACCAAAAATACCAGTCAGATTAAATAAAAGGAATTTCCTTTGGGGCTCAAACAGTAATGTGCCAAAAGGCAAAACCAAGTCTAATACCTTTGTCCTTGTCCATGAAGGAACAAAGGCAAAATGTCTAGCAGGTTAGCTTTGCAGAAGCTGGAATAATAGACACACCTGTTTAGATTGCTGATTGAAAAAAAAAATAACCTTTACAGTACCATTTGGATCTATGAAGACGTAGTTAAAATCCTTTTTCTCTTTCCAAAGACAATGCACTTCAATCACCACTTTGAAGAGTAAAGGTTGGGACTGTAACAGGCACTCTGCACAGACAACCTGATAAAAGGCAGGCCTTGGAAAAAAGAATCTTAACAGCTCCATGGCATGGCCAATTTAAACCACATCGAGAACTCATCTGTCCTTAAAGATGGTTCCTCCAGGGCAAATTCAAAGAGCCAGTTTGCTATGTCTTGTCCAGATAAATAGTCAGCATATTCCCTAATAAAACCTCAATCCTGGAAGACTTACCAGGTAGATGTGCCACCTATCTCATAGTTGGCAGGACAGTCCAGATTTTTACCACTACCATACTGACTCCTGTACAGTATTATTTGGAAACTAAATATTCTCATTTCAGGGCTGCTTAACACAATTTTCAAGTTCCATGCTGCATTAACATCTAATTACCAGCTTCACCCTTTTCCTCTTAATTTCATGCCTGGGAGGAGAGTGACAGTGTGCTTATGTATCAACTCATCAACCAATCAGATTGTGACATTCCAAGGCTTAGGGAGTGTGGAGGGGGACCATTTCATGAAATGTCAGCACAGCTAGACCAGGAGGCCTTGCCTCAACTTATCTGACCTCCAAAAAAAGAAAATACTGTCTACAGTACTAAATGGCAGTCTCATACTCCTGGACATGGAAGGATGCCTCTTCCTCAATGTTTGGAAAACATTTCACATTTTTTTTAACAGCTTCATTACAAAATTGATTCAGAACATTCATTCATAAAGTTGTTTCATATCATGGAAAATCAGTCTTTGAAAACTGAGTCTATAAACACAGCTGCAGTGCGCAGTTCTGATGAAAATACTTCATAATCCTTATTTGACTTAGCTTACATTTCTGCTTTACAGCATTTTTATCCTAAAAATTTGGCCTAGTATTCAGTACCCCTCTAATCACCTTTTGTTTGCTTGCTTGTTTGTACTTGCATATGACATGCTGTAGTGCACTCTTCCTACCTTATGCAAGGCCGTGGATTCCCTAAGGTACTTTAAGGACAGGGCAGAGGAACCATGGGGTAGTCAATGTCAACATCTTCAGCATTTCCTCAAAGGAGTCATCCAGAGGACAGCTAGATGGATAGAAGACTCACTATTCTCTGTATCCAAGATAAGGGGCTTTATGATCTGATTCACCCAACCAGGAAGTCTCAAAGAGAAAGATCCTTCTCTATGAGACATCTTCAATAGGAGATGGCTTGCACTCACCTGATCTTTTGGGTGACAAATAAGGGAAAGGTATGTGCTTGCTGGGTTCAGGCCTCCAACATGTGGGGAAGTGCATGACAGAAGTGATATTGGCACATGATGAGTTCGCATAAGTCCTTGTACTGGTGCTACATTATGCTCCTTAAGTGTGCATGCCCAATGTTCTATGGATAACTAAGAATCCACTAGTCACAGAATAGGGCCTTTGGACTCAATTACTCTCTCTACTTTCTTGCTAAGGGTATTTAGGACCTATTGCGCATGAACAGGTCAACAAGCCTGTTCACGCAGAATAAACAGGCCAACATGGCACTCAAATCCTAGGACTCTCTCCTAAAGGTGATGACTATAATACCCTCCTTGGCTATCAGCAGACTAAGGACATGAAACTTATTCCCCATCAGCTAAGGAAGAGCTCTCAACTTGGTAAAAGGGTGAAAGCCACCATGCAATGATTGGCCTTCTGTTCCCTTGCATTTATTTACCTTTTGTCCAACTCATTACAAAGGATGGCAGCAACCCTGTGGCTAATCGCTGTATAGACTAAACTCTAAATACGCCATCCTGCAAGTGCACAGGTAGGCCTTGTGTATGCGTGTGTTTTTTTTTTTTTTTTTTTTTAACTGCCTTCATGTTGTAGCCAGGTTGGAACACTGCATCAGACACTCCCTTGTAGTGTGCTCAAGCTTACTGAGCTGAGGACTGTAGGAACACACTGAAAAATCAAAGTCTTTTCAACAATGACATTGACATTATCAGTGAGGAAAGCTGAAGGAGGTAGCCTTACAGACACTGATCACTGGGGGCTTCCTGTTTCATCTGAAAGATACTGTGAGGTCAAAAAGATCACAACAACATGATGCCAAGCCTGGGCATGGGAGGAGTTTGTAGCATATACAGAAGAAGCTCACCAGAAATTCTCCAAGAGATTATGGTAAACAATTTTGTGTATCAGGAAGGGAAGGTGGGATCTCACTTAGGTTGTGTCACCAAGGAAGGACAAAAGTGCGAATCATTACAGGGAAGGCTACTGGAAGACTTAAGGAATATTTTGAGGAACTGCTCACTCCAGTAGATTTTCCTTTTTATCAAGGAGAAGCATCTCTGGTGGGCAGACCTCTTCACTGTCTCTATTTTGGATGAACATTCCAATTTTTAGGCCTGATTTATCCTTCCACAGACCCTATTTTTGGAGGTATACCTCTACTTCCAGACTTGATTTACCACTTCACACAATTTTATAAATCCCCTTCATCATGTCCGATTTGAAGCTGTCTAGTGCGCAGTAAACACAGCACATGACCAACATACTAGTGGAAACAGTAATTCAAAGAATGAAGACATGCATCCTACAACTTCCCTTTTCTGAGGCAAACGACCTTATGTGGCAGAACTCTGTGATACAGTTCAATAAGGTCTACAAATTATACACAGTCTCTTTCTCATTAAGTGCTTATAGTTTCGATCATTTTTGTCTCGCTCTTATTTTTCTTATTTTAAATGTTTGCAGGTTGAAAGGTATGCTGGTAGGTTGGCGACCATTACTGCAGCTAAAGTTAGCCCAGTGATCAGAAACTTCCACAGTAGCAAGGCAGATATTAACGAGACCTGTGTGGAGATGATAAATGTATTGTATAGGGTTAGAATCGCACAGTTAGCATGTCTTGTAATATGTTACAAGAAAGGCAGGGTTAGTATATCTTGACTGGTAAACAGGGGTGGTAATCCTAAAGGGGGAACATACACTTTAGCTTCACTAAAAAAAAAAAAACTTTTGCCAGAGTACTGGAAAAAAGACAAACTGACAGCAGAGTCTTGGAATCAGCAGGAACAATGTTGAGTTCATCCAGGACTTCAAACTGTGGACCGGCTCTTTAGTCTTGCATAGTTTCTGAACATGAAGGCAGCTTAAAATGTTGAAGCTCAGTATGCGCTAAGGGAAGTTTTGTTGGAGTATCTTATATTAAGCTCCTGCTACAAGCTATTTGGTGCCAGTGTAAATGCAGTGAGAGCTGGCTCCCCATTGTTGCCATTAAGCCAAACCAAGTGGGGTACCATGCTCCAAAATGGCTGTGCTGTCGTATTACTTTTATTTGTGATTTTCACGTAAAGATTATCAAGACGTACTTCAGGTTAAGTCCAGGAAAAAAGACAAGAGAATACACAAACATTTCAATGACCACCACTAAGTTATAATTACATCAGAATAATCTAATATTATGCAGCAAAAAAATTAAAATTTGAGTGCCTCAAGAGACAGAAAAGTGTCGGGTTCCTTTATGTGAAAAAGAGAAATAAGGACAAAAGGACAACAGCAGGATATATTCTGCTTACTTACAAATTTGTATAGGGATAATCATATAATAACCTCTATTTTTAGTGTTAAATAGGTGATTCTGGTTTTTCCTAGATATACAATTAGTTTTACAAAACATGCAAGTGAACTCTGGCAGCATCAGTGGTCTTTGAGAACTGGAGCAATCTGTGGCACTGAAGCAGAGTTCATGGGTAATGCCAAAACGTTTTTTTCTGTGCGTTCCAGAAATGAATACAATGTATAGCACACACTCCCAGTGCTGTTATTTATCGTTTTGGAATGGTTTGGTGGATACTGTATACAGCAGAAGTGTATGAGAGTTGTTTTTTTTTCTCAGATAAAACCTCACTTGCAGGAAAGGAAATCAGTGATTAAGGACAACCACAGAGTATGGCCATTGTGCTGTTTTGCAGCAAGAGCAGCCAACAAAGGTGATTCAGGAATTTTTTTTTTTAGAGATGCCTCCTTTGCAGCTTCTGTCAGAGATCTTTCAGGCAAGGCTCCCACCAGCAAGGTATGCAGAGTCGGGTACAAGACACACGGAATACAGCTCTTTACTAGCCTGGCAATGCTTGATGAACTGGAAAGGAAGGTTTGGACTGGCTTATTCAGTCTGCTGTCATTGTGACTTGATGAAGAAGAACAGAAGGAAAGACAAGGACCTGGATAACAAGTGACACAAAACATACCAGAAACACTATGGTAAGGAAGAAAAAGGCTTTCACTAATATAATTCCAAAAGTGATGCAACTACACTTAGAAATACGTTTCCAAATGTGGGAAATTAATTTCTGAGCAATAAACTTTTTAGCTAAAGTCTATTTTGATTTCAAGGTTCTGCAAGTAGATCTTGGGCTCCCACAAGCTGCACTGTTGTATCTCTACTGTCAGAATACTGACCCTTTTAGAGACCCTCATACCTCCGGCCAATTAAATAGCAATAAAGACTTTAGAAAAGTAGATACATCCAGCCAAAAATCTGGACATCTAATTAGTATAAAATTTGAATACCAGATGTCATAAAACTCTCCATGCTTCCAGTAGGAATGTTTAAAACACAGGGAGAGAGTCAAATGATGGAACATATAAGCATGTTATCAAACAGACAATGTAAATTCTACAGACTTTAATAAACTGTAACACGATCACACAAAGTAATTTATTTTTGCATTGGAAAAGGGATGTGTAAGATGTGTCCACTTTATTTTAATTTTTTGCATCACTAGTATGTTGGTCATATAGTGTGGCTTTCTGTGTACTAGACAGCTTCAAACATCATGTGTAATGGGGAGGGGATTCAGAAAACTGTGCAAAGGGGTTATTTGAGCCAGGAAATAGGGACATACCTCTGGAAAAATAGGGACATTCTGTGCTGGGGTAAATCAGACCTGAAAATAGGAATGTTACCCCAAAATAGACACAGTTGATAACTGCCTCAAAACCCAGTATTAGTGTGAGGGGGAGTAAGAAAGATTTTAGAAAGAATCAGAAGACAACATACTGTAGCATCTCAGATTATTATCTGGGCAGTGTGGACCATGCTGTCTTTTGGCATTTGCAGGACAGTGTAGGGATGAAAGATGGTCTGTATTCAGTCCTAAAGTCTCCACATAGGCTAGGGTAGAGAAACAAAATCTAATGCAGTCTACAGAACTCACCTCCAATCTGTAATAACATTTTGGATAGTAATCAAAAAACTCATTATGAAAAACTTTGCTTCTGCAAATGCATTCACCTCGATTAATGAGATTGAGTTTAAATTACATATGATATTTGGTGCTTGCTCCAGAATGCTAGTGTATGGTGTGACCGACTGGCTGTTCATTTTGGCTTCAACTTAAAAAAAAATCTACATTTGCCTAGTAAGCACAACATGACATGCAAAGATCTGGCAAAGCAGACAGATTCCTGGCATTTCTTACACTTGAGCAAGAAAACATTTCTTGAAGAATTTAATATTATCTGCATGTTGTTACAGTCTCCTTTATGGCCAGCATTCTAGTGAGGAAGCGTGAGAGGGCAATAACAGAGATTTAAGATAAACTCTTCATGGCTTGGTTTTGATACTATTCATCAATGGAGTCCCTGGGTTTAATGTCAGTATGTACCACTGCAACCTGCAAACAAAGGAACATTCTGGAGCTTGTTCTGACTGGTGCCTTATGGCTAAGAAATGGAGATTGCATTATTTGCTCTGGTCACTTAATTTCTAATCATTATTTTGCAGCAATCCCCTCACCAACAGTCCTTTCTTACAGACAGAATGCAGATATCTTTTGTAACAGTTGACTCCAAAGGGACAAGTGACCATGGTAGGCTGTGTGAGTGTTGACAGTACCCAAAAAAAGCACCAGTAATGAAATATTATTTAAAGGTTTTTATAAAGGCCAACTACATGAAATTGTTTAAAAGAGGAGTTATGATTTACATTAAATATCTGGTCCATGGTTTGGAGAAGGATTGAAAATTGCTAAAGGCAAACAGGACTGGTCATCCTAAGCACTACCTGAGAAAAGTCTAAATTATGATTGACATAGAGACCTTGGGAAAATGTAAACAGTTTCCAGAGTGGGTCATCTGTACGCCAATACAATTTCCTCTCCAATGTCAGTTGACAGGAAAATGTACGCTTGGCTACTTCATATTGTCTGCTGCCTATATTTACTGCCAAGAGCAAACAATTTTAGCCAAATTTTACAAATATTTAATCCATTTCAAAAACAATACATTACTCATGGTCAAAGACCTCGCAGCTTGGATAATATTTGTTCTATATTAACTGGAACAACCTTAATTTTAACACTTCCACACTGCAAACGTCTCACTCAGATGAAGTGTCTTAGATCAACAAGGTAATTGCAAAGACCCAATATATAAACCAGATCCTTCTGGCTTCCTTCTGGGCAGGACTGTGACCACTGTTGCAGAGTGCTTTCTTAGAAACTCCAATGTGTTCTTTCAATATGAAAACTACCAGGATACTTAACTGAAGAGCTGGTACTGGGGTACCTTCTACATGAAATGAAAATGAATCAAACCTTCACCCAAAACACCACAGTTAAAATGAAGTAGTGGCTCTGAGGCTCAGGGCATGACTTGAAGCCCTTTACAACTAAAAGACTTCCCAGTCCACTTTTAGAGACCATGTAAAATATGTAAAAAAGTGCAGTTTTATTTAAGAAGATGGTTATGTTTCTTTGGTGCTCTGAAGACTATGGGAAGGAAAGTTTTGCACATGATATTTTAGTATTTTCTTAAAACTAACTATATGCCTAGTGGTTTTATAATGTGAAAAATGTTGAAAAAGGGCATAATAATCCTCTGGAGCAACACAGCCAGACAGTTCTTTAGAACAGCTGCATTTGAGTTCAGAGCAGAGGACAAGGAGCACAAAATGTACATACGATGCTCAACATAAAATAAACTGTAAAGAACTGTGTTTAAAAGTTGGCTTGAATAAAAGGCTCGTCAGACTCCAGAATAAAATATATAATGAAAATAGTGATTAGCCATTTTTATAAAATCATGGATATGAGACTCACTCGGTATACCAGTTGTTACTTAAAATCCTGAAAGTTTGGGCCTCCAGACAGAAATGTCATGAACAGCTTTCCACAAACTGGATCACTGGCTGTTAAAACGAAGTGTCCAGACACTGCTCTATCTGCTGGTTAATGAAAACGAAAGGGGTGTTGCATGCAGGGATGGAATTGGTTGTTTCTTGATATTTAATTTTTAAATAGCAGGAAAAAAGGTTTTATAGATGCAAGGAAACATAACCTTCTTGCGTATCATTTTCTGCTCTTGCTGTTGGCATATATAAAAGCAGTGTAAGAGGCAAGACTTCTGTGTTTTATTCTCCAAGTATAGTAGAAAAGCAGCCAGACTCTGACTAAAGACTTTTACACTAAAGCTGTGCAAAACAATTGCAATGATTCTTCATGAAATGCTCTTGGGACAGCATTTTACGTCCATACATTTAAGTCTAGGTGTGAACAGCTAAAGTGGGCTATTATTTGCAGACACACACATGGCTACTTTAGACTTCAGTATCACTTTTGTGATTATATACAGTTATCTTCCTGCCTACATGTCAATTTGTTGGTGCTGAAATGTACGGCTAGAGAATGATTTTAAAATACAGAGCCTTTCTCCTTTTCTATTAGGGCATTTTTACTGACCAATGTCCATATAAAAGTCCTTATACATTCTTTTGAGAGTATGTACTACAGTCAATACATAAAAATTGATTTGTTTAAAGCATGTGCAGTCATGAAGATCCTATTTTTTATTTTTCTCTTCATTAAGTAAAATAAACGATTTAGTTGTGTAAAGAAAGTGCAATACACGTTAGAATGTGAAGTAATTTCCCCTGAGATAATGAAAGGTAAATGGTCAGGACATGCCTTCATTAACTTCTCAAAGATATCTAAAATAAAGGATTGTGATGACATATCATAAAAATTAATGCTGTATTCTTTAGCTCACTTACCAGGTGACATCAATCCTGTCCAACAACAAATGATCAATACAAAGGAGAAAATTCTCAATAAATCACACCAAATCTGAAGCATCTCCAAAATTAATCCCCACAGCAGTTGATATAAATCCATAGTGTCGCTCGCTGTGTGTGTGTGTGTATATATATATATATATATATATATATACACACACAGGATTCACATTAGAAGTTCAAAATACTGAAATATCAAAATTCAGTATTTTGAGCCCATAAAGTGGAATCCTGAAAACAACGAAACATCAGAAGCGCGAAATTCAAAACCTAGTACACCAGAGATTTTGAATTAGCACTTCCGGTGTTTTGCTGTGGTTGTGGATTCAGGTAAGTGTTTAAGGGTTTTGGGTAGGGACTGTGGTGTGTGTTAGTGTGTTTTGTTGCTGTGATGTGTGTGTGCGAGGAGAATGTAGCTTGTGTGGTGTTTTGTGTGTGTTTGTATGTAGTGTGACCTCGGAGTTAGAATATTTAAGTAGTGGGGATGCAGGGGGGCTTGCCCCCCCCTGCTTTTATTAGTACAAAGCTTGTGTTTGTGTGTGGGAAGGAAGGTGTGTGTGTGTGTGTGTGGAGTAGAAGCACCAATTCAAAATCTCCGGTGTACACATAACGCAAGCACTCAGGTCTCTCAACAGCAGGTACAAGTACGACTCAGTCATTGTCCACGCTGGTGTCAACGACCTGAGACGTACCTCCTTGGACTACATGAAAAGGGACGTCGAGGAGCTCTCTGATTATGTAGCCCAGGCAGGTATGACCCTGACCTTGAGCAGTATCCTACCTTCACCTAGAATGATGCCACAATACAGTGATAAGATGATCAGCTTTAATAATTGGCTTAAATTCTGGTGTCATTCAAAGGGGATCCAATGTCTGTCTGCCTGGGATGACACGCTGGACAAGCCACGCTGCTTCGCAAGGGACGGCTTGCACCTGTCACCCCTGGGCTTCCGGATATTGGCAAAGGCTCTTGCCACCCCCATAGTGCCTTTTTTAGGCAAGGCTCAAATTCTAAACCTACCACCCTAGAACACCAAAAAGGAAAAAACTAAGGGTAATGCTGCTCAATGCCAGAAGTCTCAATCTCAAGATGCACGCACTCGAGGCCCTTCTCAATATGGAGAACATCGATGTCTGTGCTGTGACAGAAACCTGGTTCAAGGCTCCTGAGAGCACCCCAGCACTAACAGGTTTCACCTCATATCATACGCCCGCCCCAAAATCCGGACAACACCAAGAAAGGAGGGGGGGGTGTCCATATTCATAAAGGACACCCACACCTCAAGGTTGGTGGCAACGCACAATGCATCGGAGACCATCCAGGTGCAATTAACCATAGGCAAGACTGCTCTGCAATTTGTAGCATGTTACAGGCCACCCTCTCAAACTCAGGAACCTCACATGGCCTTCCTGAAAACATTGGAGGGATAAATGTATCTCCAAACACCATCATACTAGGTGACTTCAACTACCCTAATATAGACTGGGAACACTACTCAAGCCCGAACACTCTAACCCAAAGATTCCTGGAGTTCATAAACTCAAATGCCATGGAACAACTAGTCACCATCCCCACAAGAGGTGAAAACATACTTGATCTCATCATCACGAACATGGGATCAAAATGTTCAACACCGGAAGTATACCCCTCACTGGTGAGATCAGATCATAAACTAATCTCGCTGGAGGTCCTCATCCCGCCCCACCTGAAACAAAAAGACCACAGTGAAAAACTTCTCAAAAGCCGATTTCACACTTCTAAAACTAGTGTGGTCTCCTTTAAGGCCCCTGAGCCAGTGGTAAACATTACTCAAACCGCTGAATCACTTACAAATGCCTTCTACCAGCACCTACAGGACTGCATGGATCAGGCAATCCCAAACAAAACTAAGACTCTCTGTACCAAAGGCAAGCGTCCAGTCTGGTGGACCCCAGCCATAAACAAGCTCTACAACAAAAGGAGGAAGCTACTACAAGATAGAGCAAAATCCTTGAAAGGTAAGACACCTTTGATCATTATAAGTAAAAACTAAGAGCTCTCATAAAATCATCCAAGGCAAATTTTGAGAGAAAATCGCCAAGGACTCTAAAGACAATCATAAGGCCTTCTTTAGCTATGTTAGAAACCTAGGAGGAAACTCCCAGATATGCTCAGAATTAGTTCAAAATGATGTGAAAATTACTGAACCTACACACATTGCTAACATACTGGCTGACAGGTTCAGTGCAAACTTCTCCAGCCCCCAAAAGGAGAGATATCTATTCCAGAAGATTGTAGCCCCAAACATCTCCAACGCCCAGGTGAGAACTGCCCTCACTAAGGCAAAAACACAGCATCCATGGGACCGGATGGTGTCCCCGGCTGTGTGCTTCATGAACTCAACGAGGAATTAAACCCACAGTTAGGACAGCTGTTTAATCTTAGCCTCACCTCAGGATACGTGCCCAAGGAGTGGCGACGGCGACTGTGGTCCCACTTCATAAGGGCGGTGCCTCCACAGACCCTGGAAATTACCGCCCCATTAGCTTGACAAGCCTTATCTGCAAAGCCATGGAGAGGATCATAATGGAACTCATAAATAAAGACATAGGGAACTTGCAGACTTTGGATCCAACCCAGTTTGGCTTTGTCAAAGGCAGATCCTGCCTCTTAAACTTGGTTGACTTTTTCGAGACAGTCACCAAGGCCATTGATGAGGGAAAGGCAGTCCATACAGCCTACCTCGACCTGGCAAAGGCCTTCGACACAATACCCCACTCAGGTATCATCGAAAAACTCATCAGCTTGAATGTAAACCCATACATCACAAGATGGGTTGCAAACTGGCTAGCGACAGAACCCACAGGGTCAGAGTTGCTGGAGCCATGTCAGACTCAAAGCCTGTCACAAGTGGTGTCCCACAGGGCTCAGTCCTGGGTCCACTCTTGTTCGGCATCTACTTTTCTGAAGTACAAGCAAACACAGGAGGGTTATGGCTGACAAAGTTTGCAGATGACTGCAAACTGGGCGCCATAGTCGAAAACACATCTGACACAGATATCCTCCAGAAGGGCCTCACAGAAACGGATAACTGGTGCCAGAGCCATGGCCTGAAGTTAAACGCCAAAAAATGCATAGTCATACCCTTTGGGAAAAACAAGGTTACCCCTAGCTACCATATAGGTGACAATCCACTGAGCACAGAAAAAGTCATCAGGGATCTGGGGAC